>NC_135815.1:63255626-63531949 GCF_964213995.1 Mustelus asterias | reverse complement strand
GCCTCCCTTCCCCCCCCCGCCCCCTCCCTTCCCCCCCCCGCCCCCTCCCTTCCCCCCCCGCCCCCTCCCTTCCCCCCCCCGCCCCCTCCCTTCCCCCCCCCCGCCCCCTCCCTTCCCCCCCCCGCCCCTTCCCTTCCCTCCCCCCCCCGCCCCTTCCCTTCCCCCCCCGCCCCCTCCCTTCCCCCCCCGCCCCTCCCTTCCCCCCCCGCCCCCTCCCTTCCCCCCCGCCCCCTCCCTTCCCCCCCCGCCCCCTCCCTTCCCCCCCCGCCCCCTCCCTTCCCCCCCCGCCCCCTCCCTTCCCCCCCCGCCCCCTCCCTTCCCCCCCCGCCCCCTCCCTTCCCCCCCCGCCCCCTCCCTTCCCCCCCCGCCCCCTCCCTTCCCCCCCCGCCCCCTCCCTTCCCCCCCCGCCCCTCCCTTCCCCCCCCGCCCCCTCCCTTCCCCCCCGCCCCCTCCCTTCCCCCCCGCCCCCTCCCTTCCCCCCCCGCCCCCTCCCTTCCCCCCCCGCCCCCTCCCTTCCCCCCCGCCCCCTCCCTTCCCCCCCGCCCCCTCCCTTCCCCCCCGCCCCCTCCCTTCCCCCCCCGCCCCCTCCCTTCCCCCCCCGCCCCCTCCCTTCCCCCCCCCGCCCCCTCCCTTCCCCCCCCCGCCCCCTCCCTTCCCCCCCCCGCCCCCTCCCTTCCCCCCCCCGCCCCCTCCCTTCCCCCCCCCGCCCCCTCCCTTCCCCCCCCCGCCCCCTCCCTTCCCCCCCCCCGCCCCCTCCCTTCCCCCCCCCCGCCCCCTCCCTTCCCCCCCCGCCCCCTCCCTTCCCCCCCCGCCCCCTCCCTTCCCCCCCCGCCCCCTCCCTTCCCCCCCGCCCCCTCCCTTCCCCCCCCGCCCCCTCCCTTCCCCCCCCCGCCCCCTCCCTTCCCCCCCCCGCCCCCTCCTTCCCCCCCCCGCCCCCTCCCTTCCCCCCCTCCCTCCCCCCCCCGCCCCCTCCCTTCCCCCCCCCGCCCCCTCCCTTCCCCCCCCGCCCCCTCCCTTCCCCCCCCCGCCCCCTCCCTTCCCCCCCCCGCCCCCTCCCTTCCCCCCCCCCGCCCCCTCCCTTCCCCCCCCGCCCCCTCCCTTCCCCCCCCCCCCCCCGCCCCCTCCCTTCCCCCCCCGCCCCCTCCCTTCCCCCCCGCCCCCTCCCTTCCCCCCCCGCCCCCTCCCTTCCCCCCCCGCCCCCTCCCTTCCCCCCCCCGCCCCCTCCCTTCCCCCCCGCCCCCTCCCTTCCCCCCCCGCCCCCTCCCTTCCCCCCCCGCCCCCTCCCTTCCCCCCCCGCCCCCTCCCTTCCCCCCCCGCCCCCTCCCTTCCCCCCCCGCCCCCTCCCTTCCCCCCCCGCCCCCTCCCTTCCCCCCCCGCCCCCTCCCTTCCCCCCCCGTCCCCTCCCTTCCCCCCCCGTCCCCTCCCTTCCCCCCCCCGTCCCCTCCCTTCCCCCCCCCGCCCCCTCCCTTCCCCCCCCGCCCCCTCCCTTCCCCCCCCCGCCCCCTCCCTTCCCCCCCCCGCCCCCTCCCTTCCCCCCCCCGCCCCCTCCCTTCCCCCCCCCCGCCCCCTCCCTTCCCCCCCCCCGCCCCTCCCTTCCCCCCCCCCGCCCCCTCCCTTCCCCCCCCCGCCCCCTCCCTTCCCCCCCCCGCCCCCTCCCTTCCCCCCCCGCCCCCTCCCTTCCCCCCCGCCCCCTCCCTTCCCCCCCCGCCCCCTCCCTTCCCCCCCCGCCCCCTCCCTTCCCCCCCCGCCCCCTCCCTTCCCCCCCGCCCCCTCCCTTCCCCCCCGCCCCCTCCCTTCCCCCCGCCCCCTCCCTTCCCCCCCGCCCCCTCCCTTCCCCCCGCCCCCTCCCTTCCCCCCCCGCCCCCTCCCTTCCCCCCCGCCCCCTCCCTTCCCCCCCCCGCCCCCTCCCTTCCCCCCCGCCCCCTCCCTTCCCCCCCCGCCCCCTCCCTTCCCCCCCCGCCCCCTCCCTTCCCCCCCGCCCCCTCCCTTCCCCCCCGCCCCCTCCCTTCCCCCCCCGCCCCCTCCCTTCCCCCCCCCGCCCCCTCCCTTCCCCCCCCCGCCCCCTCCCTTCCCCCCCCCGCCCCCTCCCTTCCCCCCCCCGCCCCCTCCCTTCCCCCCCCGCCCCCTCCCTTCCCCCCCCCGCCCCCTCCCTTCCCCCCCCGCCCCCTCCCTTCCCCCCCCCGCCCCCTCCCTTCCCCCCCCCGCCCCCTCCCTTCCCCCCCCGCCCCCTCCCTTCCCCCCCCGCCCCCTCCCTTCCCCCCCCGCCCCCTCCCATCCCCCCCCGCCCCCTCCCTTCCCCCCCCGCCCCCTCCCATCCCCCCCGCCCCCTCCCATCCCCCCCCGCCCCCTCCCTTCCCCCCCCGCCCCCTCCCTTCCCCCCCCCGCCCCCTCCCTTCCCCCCCCCGCCCCCTCCCTTCCCCCCCCGCCCCCTCCCTTCCCCCCCCCGCCCCCTCCCTTCCCCCCCCCGCCCCCTCCCTTCCCCCCCCGCCCCCTCCCTTCCCCCCCCCCGCCCCCTCCCTTCCCCCCCCCGCCCCCTCCCTTCCCCCCCCCGCCCCCTCCCTTCCCCCCCCCGCCCCCTCCCTTCCCCCCCCCGCCCCCTCCCTTCCCCCCCCGCCCCCTCCCTTCCCCCCCCCGCCCCCTCCCTTCCCCCCCCCGCCCCCTCCCTTCCCCCCCCCGCCCCCTCCCTTCCCCCCCCCGCCCCCTCCCTTCCCCCCCCCGCCCCCTCCCTTCCCCCCCCCCGCCCCCTCCCTTCCCCCCCCCGCCCCCTCCCTTCCCCCCCCGCCCCCTCCCTTCCCCCCCCCGCCCCCCTCCCTTCCCCCCCCCGCCCCCTCCCTTCCCCCCCCCGCCCCCTCCCTTCCCCCCCCGCCCCTTCCCTTCCCCCCCCGCCCCTTCCCTTCCCCCCCCGCCCCCTCCCTTCCCCCCCCGCCCCCTCCCTTCCCCCCCCGCCCCCTCCCTTCCCCCCCGCCCCCTCCCTTCCCCCCCCGCCCCCTCCCTTCCCCCCCCGCCCCCTCCCTTCCCCCCCGCCCCCTCCCTTCCCCCCCCGCCCCCTCCCTTCCCCCCCCGCCCCCTCCCTTCCCCCCCCGCCCCCTCCCTTCCCCCCCCGCCCCCTCCCTTCCCCCCCGCCCCCTCCCTTCCCCCCCGCCCCCTCCCTTCCCCCCCCGCCCCCTCCCTTCCCCCCCCGCCCCCTCCCTTCCCCCCCCGCCCCCTCCCTTCCCCCCCCGCCCCCTCCCTTCCCCCCCCGCCCCCTCCCTTCCCCCCCCGCCCCCTCCCTTCCCCCCCCGCCCCCTCCCTTCCCCCCCGCCCCCTCCCTTCCCCCCCCGCCCCCTCCCTTCCCCCCCCGCCCCCTCCCTTCCCCCCCCGCCCCCTCCCTTCCCCCCCGCCCCCTCCCTTCCCCCCCCGCCCCCTCCCTTCCCCCCCCGCCCCCTCCCTTCCCCCCCCGCCCCCTCCCTTCCCCCCCCGCCCCCTCCCTTCCCCCCCCGCCCCCTCCCTTCCCCCCCGCCCCCTCCCTTCCCCCCCCGCCCCCTCCCTTCCCCCCCCGCCCCCTCCCTTCCCCCCCCCGCCCCCTCCCTTCCCCCCCCCGCCCCCTCCCTTCCCCCCCCCGCCCCCTCCCTTCCCCCCCCCGCCCCCTCCCTTCCCCCCCCCGCCCCCTCCCTTCCCCCCCCCCCGCCCCCTCCCTTCCCCCCCCCGCCCCCTCCCTTCCCCCCCCCGCCCCCTCCCTTCCCCCCCCCGCCCCCTCCCTTCCCCCCCGCCCCCTCCCTTCCCCCCCGCCCCCTCCCTTCCCCCCCCCGCCCCCTCCCTTCCCCCCCCGCCCCCTCCCTTCCCCCCCCCGCCCCCTCCCTTCCCCCCCCGCCCCCTCCCTTCCCCCCCCGCCCCCTCCCTTCCCCCCCCGCCCCCTCCCTTCCCCCCCCCCCGCCCCCTCCCTTCCCCCCCCCGCCCCCTCCCTTCCCCCCCCCCGCCCCCTCCCTTCCCCCCCCCCGCCCCCTCCCTTCGCCCCCCCCGCCCCCTCCCCTCCCCCCCGCCCCCTCCCTTCCCCCCCCCGCCCCCTCCCTTCCCCCCCCGCCCCCTCCCTTCCCCCCCCGCCCCCTCCCTTCCCCCCCCGCCCCCTCCCTTCCCCCCCCGCCCCCTCCCTTCCCCCCCCGCCCCCTCCTTCCCCCCCGCCCCCTCCCTTCCCCCCCGCCCCCTCCCTTCCCCCCCCCGCCCCCTCCCTTCCCCCCCCGCCCCCTCCCTTCCCCCCCCCGCCCCCTCCCTTCCCCCCCCGCCCCCTCCCTTCCCCCCCCGCCCCCTCCCTTCCCCCCCCGCCCCCTCCCTTCCCCCCCCCGCCCCCTCCCTTCCCCCCCCCGCCCCCTCCCTTCCCCCCCCGCCCCCTCCCTTCCCCCCCCCGCCCCCTCCCTTCCCCCCCCCGCCCCCTCCCTTCCCCCCCCGCCCCCTCCCTTCCCCCCCCCGCCCCCTCCCTTCCCCCCCCGCCCCCTCCCTTCCCCCCCCCGCCCCCTCCCTTCCCCCCCCGCCCCCTCCCTTCCCCCCCCGCCCCCTCCCTTCCCCCCCCCGCCCCCTCCCCCCCTCCCCCCCCGCCCCCTCCCTTCCCCCCCCCGCCCCCTCCCTTCCCCCCCCGCCCCCTCCCTTCCCCCCCCCGCCCCCTCCCTTCCCCCCCCCGCCCCCTCCCTTCCCCCCCCCGCCCCCTCCCCTTCCCCCCCCCGCCCCCTCCCTTCCCCCCCCCGCCCCCTCCCTTCCCCCCCCCGCCCCCTCCCTTCCCCCCCCCGCCCCCTCCCTTCCCCCCCGCCCCCTCCCTTCCCCCCCCCGCCCCCTCCCTTCCCCCCCCGCCCCCTCCCTTCCCCCCCCGCCCCCTCCCTTCCCCCCCCGCCCCCTCCCTTCCCCCCCCCGCCCCCTCCCTTCCCCCCCCCCGCCCCCTCCCTTCCCCCCCCCGCCCCCTCCCTTCCCCCCCGCCCCCTCCCTTCCCCCCCGCCCCCTCCCTTCCCCCCCCGCCCCCTCCCTTCCCCCCCGCCCCCTCCCTTCCCCCCCCGCCCCCTCCCTTCCCCCCCCGCCCCCTCCCTTCCCCCCCGCCCCCTCCCTTCCCCCCCGCCCCCTCCCTTCCCCCCCGCCCCCTCCCTTCCCCCCGCCCCCTCCCTTCCCCCCCCGCCCCCTCCCTTCCCCCCCCGCCCCCTCCCTTCCCCCCCGCCCCCTCCCTTCCCCCCCCGCCCCCTCCCTTCCCCCCCCGCCCCCTCCCTTCCCCCCCCGCCCCCTCCCTTCCCCCCCCCGCCCCCTCCCTCCCCCCCCACGCCCCCTCCCTCCCCCCCCCGCCCCCTCCCTTCCCCCCCCCCGCCCCCTCCCTTCCCCCCCCCCGCCCCCTCCCTTCCCCCCCCCGCCCCCTCCCTTCCCCCCCCGCCCCCTCCCTCCCCCCCCCCGCCCCCTCCCTTCCCCCCCCGCCCCCTCCCTTCCCCCCCCCGCCCCCTCCCTTCCCCCCCCGCCCCCTCCCTTCTCCCCCCCGCCCCCTCCCTTCTCCCCCCCGCCCCCTCCCTTCCCCCCCCGCCCCCTCTCTTCCCCCCCCGCCCCCTCTCTTCCCCCCCCTCCCCCTCCCTCCCCCCCCGCCCCCGCACTTCCCCCCCGCCCTTCCCCCCCCGCCCTTCCCCCCCCGCCCCCGCCCTTCCCCCCCCCGCCCCCGCCCTTCCCCCCCCTCCCTTCCCCCCGCCCCCTCCCTTCCCCCCCCTCCCTTCCCCCCCGCCCCCTCCCTTCCCCCCCCGCCCCCTCCCTTCCCCCCCCGCCCCCTCCCTTCCCCCCCCGCCCCCTCCCTTCCCCCCCCCGCCCCCTCCCTTCCCCCCCCGCCCCCTCCCTTCCCCCCCCCGCCCCCTCCCTTCCCCCCCCCGCCCCCGCCCTTCCCCCCCCGCCCCCGCCCTTCCCCCCCCCGCCCCCGCCCTTCCCCCCCCTGCCCTTCCCCCCCTGCCCTTCCCCCCCCCGCCCCCGCCCTTCCCCCCCGGCCCCCTCCCTTCCCCCCCCGCCCCCTCCCTTCCCCCCCCGCCCCCTCCCTTCCCCCCCCGCCCCCTCCCTTCCCCCCCCGCCCCCTCCCTTCCCCCCCGCCCCCTCCCTTCCCCCCCCGCCCCCTCCCTTCCCCCCCCGCCCCCTCCCTTCCCCCCGCCCCCTCCCTTCCCCCCCCCGCCCCCTCCCTTCCCCCCCCGCCCTTCCCCCCCGCCCCCGCCCTTCCCCCCCGCCCTTCCCCCCGCCCCTTCCCCCCCGCCCCTCCCCCCCGCCCCTTCCCCCCCGCCCCCTCCCTTCCCCCCCTTCCCCCCCCCGCCCCCTCCCTTCCCCCCTTCCCCCCCCGCCCCCTCCCTTCCCCCCCTTCCCCCCCCGCCCCCTCCCTTCCCCCCCCTTCCCCCCCGCCCCCTCCCTTCCCCCCCCTTCCCCCCCGCCCCCTCCCTTCCCCCCCTTCCCCCCCGCCCCCTCCCTTCCCCCCTCCCCGCCCCCTCCCTTCCCCCCTCCCCGCCCCCTCCCTTCCCCCCTCCCCGCCCCCTCCCTTCCCCCCTCCCCGCCCCCTCCCTTCCCCCCTCCCCGCCCCTCCCTTCCCCCCTCCCCGCCCCCTCCCTTCCCCCCTCCCCGCCCCCTCCCTTCCCCCCTCCCCGCCCCCTCCCTTCCCCCCTCCCCGCCCCCCTCCCTTCCCCCCTCCCCGCCCCCTCCCTTCCCCCCTCCCCGCCCCCTCCCTTCCCCCCTCCCCGCCCCCTCCCTTCCCCCCTCCCCGCCCCCTCCCTTCCCCCCTCCCCGCCCCCTCCCTTCCCCCTCCCCGCCCCCTCCCTTCCCCCCTCCCCGCCCCCTCCCTTCCCCCCTCCCCGCCCCCTCCCTTCCCCCCTCCCCGCCCCCTCCCTTCCCCCCTCCCCGCCCCCTCCCTTCCCCCCTCCCCGCCCCCTCCCTTCCCCCCTCCCGCCCCCTCCCTTCCCCCCTCCCCGCCCCCTCCCTTCCCCCCTCCCCGCCCCCTCCCCGCCCCCTCCCTTCCCCCCTCCCCGCCCCCTCCCTTCCCCCCTCCCCGCCCCCTCCCTTCCCCCCTCCCCGCCCCCTCCCTTCCCCCCTCCCCGCCCCCTCCCTTCCCCCCTCCCCGCCCCCTCCCTTCCCCCCTCCCCGCCCCCTCCCTTCCCCCCTCCCCGCCCCCTCCCTTCCCCCCCCCCGCCCCCTCCCTTCCCCCCTCCCCGCCCCCTCCCTTCCCCCTCCCTTCCCCCCTCCCCGCCCCCTCCCTTCCCCCCTCCCCGCCCCCTCCCTTCCCCCCTCCCCGCCCCCTCCCTTCCCCCCTCCCCGCCCCCTCCCTTCCCCCCTCCCCGCCCCCTCCCTTCCCCCCTCCCCGCCCCCTCCCTTCCCCCCTGCCCCCTCCCTTCCCCCCTCCCCGCCCCCTCCCTTCCCCCCTCCCCGCCCCCTCCCTTCCCCCCTCCCCGCCCCCTCCCTTCCCCCCTCCCCGCCCCCTCCCTTCCCCCCTCCCCGCCCCCTCCCTTCCCCCCTCCCCGCCCCCTCCCTTCCCCCCTCCCCGCCCCCTCCCTTCCCCCCTCCCCGCCCCCTCCCTTCCCCCCTCCCCGCCCCCTCCCTTCCCCCCCGCCTCCTCCCTTCTCCCCCTTCCCCACCGCCCCCTCCCTTCTCCCCCTTCCCCACCGCCCCCTCCCTTCTCCCCCTTCCCCACCGCCCCCTCCCTTCTCCCCCTTCCCCACCGCCCCCTCCCTCCCCACCCCTCTGCCCCCTCCCTGCCCCCCCCCACCGCCCCGTCCCTACCCCTCCCTCCCCCCTCACTGCCTTATAGCTTTTAATCCTGGCACATTGACACAGTGGTGAGCTCTGCTGTCTTGCAGCGCTAGAGACCTGATTCAATTCCGGCATTGGGTGACTGTGCGGAGTTTTCACCTTCTGCCCGTGTCTGTGTGCTCCAATTTCCTCCCACAGTCCAAAGATGTGCAGGATAGGTGGATTGGTAAATGTGTGTGGGGTTATGGGGTAGGGTGGGGGAGTGTACGTGGGTAGGGTGGGGGAGTGTACGTGGGTAGGGTGGGGGAGTGTTCGTGGGTAGGGTGGGGGAGTGTACGTGGGTAGGGTGGGGGAGTGTACGTGGGTAGGGTGGGGGAGTGTACGTGGGTAGGGTGGGGGAGTGTACGTGGGTAGGGTGGGGGAGTGTACGTGGGTAGGGTGGGGGAGTGTACGTGGGTAGGGTGGGGGAGTGTACGTGGGTAAGATACCCTGTCAGAGAGTTGGTGCAGACTTGTTGGGTCAAATGGCCTCCTTCTGAACTGTAGGGATTCTATGGATTTTTCTATGAACTTTGTTAGAATGCCAAATCAGAAAGCCAAGGTATGTTGTGAAGCCAGACCAGACCCCAGCACTTTGTTATTTTGGCATTAATGTGAGAATGTTAGGCGCGAGTCTCCCAGCCCGCTGTATTGCTTTTGCAGTGCAGTGGACCGAGAGACTCAAGTGGAGGCCATTTAGCAGGCTTCCCTCTGGGTGCCACAGCCTCTGCGGGCCTCCAGATTCCCGGCGCCGTCAGCTCTGCACCAGAAATCGGTGTGGAGCCTAATAAATTTTGTTAATAATAACTCATAATACTCTCAATAATTTACGTATCATTAGCAGGCCTGGCACTGAAGTCTCCGGGCCCGCTAGAAGCGGGGAGTCGGGCCTCTGGGAGGGAAATTGGTGGGGAGTCCTGTTGCCACTTTGCACAGCGATCGGGGCTGGCCATTGGGATGGGGGCATGGTCAGCCTGCCCTGGGGGATGGGTGGGGTGTCAGGGTTGCCGGTGGGGATCGGGAGATCAGGGCTTGTGGGGGGGTGGGCTTGAGGCTGGCCCAGACATATTCAGGGGGGCTAGCGATCGGGCTGTGGGAGGGTCGGAGGGACAGTGATGTGAGGTCGCAGGGCTGCCCAGCAATCGAACTGGCCAGCAATCGGGAGGCCAGCAGTCTCGGCGCTGACAGATTGGTGCATGTGCAGTGGCCTGATCAGTGCTATACTGCTGGTCTTTCCAACGGGAATAGGCACCGTCCTCTGATTTTTCGTGTGATTCACGCTAGTGCACTCTGCAGTGAATGGGAGATTCATTTTTAAACTCCTGCTGAAAAAAGCAGTGGGATTTACTCCAGTTTCTACGTGAATTCGACACTTAGAATTCCTTAGGGAGAATTCCACATGGCAGGTTGGTTAAGAAGGTTAAGGCTCATGGGATACAAGGAGAAGTGGCTAGATGGGTGGAGAACTGGCTTGGCCACAGGAGACAGAGGGTAGTGGTCGAAGGGTCTTTTTCCGGCTAGAGGTCTGTGACCAGTGGTGTTCCGCAGGGCTCTGTACTGGGACCTCTGCTATTTGTGATATATATAAATGATTTGGAAGAAGGTGTAACTGGTGTCATCAGCAAGTTTGCGGATGACACGAAGATGGCTGGAATTGCGGATAGCGAAGAGCATTGTCGGGCAATACAGCAGGATGTAGATAGGCTGGAAAATTGGGCGGAGAGGTGGCAGATGGAGTTTAATCCGGATAAATGCGAAGTGATGCATTTTGGAAGAAATAATGTAGGGAGGAGTTATACAATAAATGGCAGAGTCATCAGGAGTATTGAAACACAGAGGGACCTAGGCGTGCAAGTCCACAAATCCTTGAAGGTGGCAACACAGGTGGAGAAGGTGGTGACGAAGGCATATGGTATGCTTGCCTTTATAGGACGGGGTATAGAGTATAAAAGCTGGAGTCTGATGATGCAGCTGTATAGAACGCTGGTTAGGCCACATTTGGAGTACTGCGTCCAGTTCTGGTCGCCGCACTACCAGAAGGACGTGGAGGCATTAGAGAGAGTGCAGAGAAGGTTTACCAGGATGTTGCCTGGTATGGAGGGTCTTAGCTATGAGGAGAGATTGGGTAGACTGGGGTTGTTCTCCTTGGAAAGACGGAGAATGAGGGGAGATCTAATAGAGGTATACAAGATTATGAAGGGTATAGATAGGGTGAACAGTGGGAAGCTTTTTCCCAGGTCGGAGGTGACGATCACGAGGGGTCACGGGCTCAAGCTGAGAGGGGCGAAGTATAACTCAGACATCAGAGGGACGTTTTTTACACAGAGGGTGGTGGGGGCCTGGAATGCGCTGCCAAGTAGGGTGGTGGAGGCAGGCACGCTGACATCGTTTAAGACTTACCTGGATAGTCACATGAGCAGCCTGGGAATGGAAGGATACAAACGATTGGTCTAGTTGGACCAAGGAGCGGCACAGGCTTGGAGGGCCGAAGGGCCTGTTTCCTGTGCTGTACTGTTATTTGTTCTTTGTTCTAATTGCACCATAAGGTTTCACTCCAGGAACAATTCTACTGACATACTGGGAAGCTTTTATCAAAACAAATTGTATTAAACAGCACAGTTTAACTATAGCAAATGAAATAGCTTAACTAATAACTGAACAATACTTACACAAGAAAATCAAACAACTGAGGAGCACCAGGTGCACCTATCCTGGGATGTTTCCTGATTGTGCCGTACCAACATCACAAAGTCACTGGTTTAGATAGGAGGAGAATTAAAAGCGTAAAGACTGAGGTTCAGTTATTAGAAACAACTTTTGACCTAATGGTTGATAACGAACAAGAACAGTTGGAGGATGAAGCAGATATCTTTTGTTCAAAAAAGTGGCAGAATTATAACAGAAAGATATAAATTTAAAGCAGTGGTATCAGAAAACATATACCGAAGAAGAACCTGAGTGTATACTGGAGTGTTATTACGTTGTGTTGTATTACCATTGAGTTATAGAAAGAGTTATTACAATCACATAGAGCTATATAGGGCTCGTACTGGGGAAGGTGTGACCTCTATGAGAAGGATGGTCTACACCTTAATCAGAAGGGGACCAATATCCTGGGGGGTAAATTTGCTAAGGCCATGCAGGGAGGTTTAAACTGATTCGGGGGGGGGGAGGGATCCTGAGTAGTGGGGCTGAAAGTGAGGGATGCATGGATGGGGACTGCAATGCACGGCATTGCAGAGGTGGGGTGGAGCAGGGTTTGAAATGTGTATACTTCAATGCCAGGAGTATTCGCAATAAAGTGGGTGAACTTGCAGCGTGGATCAGTACCTGGGACTTCGATGTTGTGGCTATTTCAGAGACATGGATAGAGCAGGGGCAGGAATGGATGCTGCAGGTCCCGGGGTTCAAATGTTTTAGTCGAAGTAGGGAAGGAGGTAGAAGAGGGGGAGGGGTAGCATTATTGGTCAGAGATTGTATCACAGTGTCAGAGAGGAGGTTTGATGAGGACTTATCTGTTGAGGTAGTATGGGCGGAGATTAGAAATAGGAGAGGAGAGGTCACCCTGTTGGGAGTCTTTTATAGACCTCCTAAAAGTTCTAGAGAGGTTGAGGAAAGGATTGCGGAGTCAATCCTGCTTAGGAGTGAAAGTAATAGGGCAATTGTTATGGGGGATTTTAACTTGACTAATATTGACTGGAATTGTTATAGCTCTAGCTCGTTAGAGGGATCAGTTTTTGTTCAAAGCGTGCAGGAAGGTTTTTTGACTCAGTATGTAGACAGGCCAACTAGAGGTGAGGCTATATTGGATCTGGTGCTGGGAAATGAGCCAGACCAGGTGCTAGACTTGGAAGTTGGTGTGCATTTTGGTGATAGTGACCACAATTCGGTTACGTTCACCTTAGTGATGGAAAGGGATAGGCATGAACCTCGGGCCAGTGGTTTTAGCTGGGGGAAGGGTAATTATGAGGCTATTAGGAGAGAATTAGGAAACATAGGTTGGACTAGGAGATTACAGGGACTGGGAACGTCCGACATGTGGAGTTTTTTCAAGGAGCAGCTACTGCGAGTCTGTGATAGGTATGTCCCTGTCAGGCAAGGAGGAATTGGTAGGGCTAGGGAACCGTGGTGCACCAAAAAAGTTTCTTTGTTGGTTAAAAAGAAAAAGGAGGCTTATGTTCGGATGAGACGTGAGCACTCGGGTAGTGCACTAGAAAGCTTTAGATTGGCTAAGAGGGAGTTGAAGAGCGAGCTTAGAAGGGCTAAAAGGGGACATGAGAAGACTTTGGCGGATAGGGTTAAAGAGAATCCTAAGGCGTTCTATAGGTATGTCAAGAACAGAAGGTTGGTTAGGGCAAGTTTAGGGCCAGTTATAGATGGCAGAGGGAAGTTATGTGTGGAACCGGAGGAGATTGGTGAAGCATTGAACCAATATTTCTCTTCGGTGTTCACGCAAGGGGACATGAATATAGCTGAGGAGGACACTGGGTTGCAAGGGAGTAGAATAGACAGTATTACAGTTGATAAGGAGGATGTGCAGGATATTCTGGAGGGTCTGAAAATAGATAAATCCCCTGGTCCGGATGGGATTTATCCAAGGATTCTCTGGGAGGCAAGAGAAGTGATTGCAGAGCCTCTGGCTCTGATCTTCAGGTCGTCGTTGGCCTCTGGTATAGTACCAGAAGATTGGAGGTTAGCGAATGTTGTCCCATTGTTTAAGAAGGGGAACAGAGACTTCCCCGGGAATTATAGACCGGTGAGTCTCACTTCTGTTGTCGGCAAGATGTTGGAAAAAATTATAAGGGATAGGATTTATAGTTATTTGGAGAGTAATGAATTGATAGGTGATAGTCAGCATGGTTTTGTGGCAGGTAGGTCGTGCCTTACTAACCTTATTGAGTTTTTTGAGAAAGTGACCAAGGAGGTGGATGGGGGCAAGGCAGTGGACGTGGTATATATGGATTTTAGTAAGGCGTTTGATAAGGTTCACCATGGTAGGCTTCTGCAGAAAATGCAGATGTATGGGATTGGGGGTGATCTAGGAAATTGGATCAGGAATTGGCTAGCGGATAGGAAACAGAGGGTGGTGGTTGATAGTAAATATTCATCATGGAGTGCGGTTACAAGTGGTGTACCTCAGGGATCTGTTTTGGGGCCACTGCTGTTTGTAATATTTATTAATGATCTGGATGAGGGTATAGTTGGGTGGATTAGCAAATTTGCTGATGACACCAAAGTCGGTGGTGTGGTAGACAGTGAGGAAGGGTGTCGTAGTTTGCAGGAAGACTTAGACAGGTTGCAAAGTTGGGCCGAGAGGTGGCGGATGGAGTTTAATGCGGAGAAGTGTGAGGTAATTCACTTTGGTAGGAATAACAGATGTGTTGAGTATAGGGCTAACGGGAGGACTTTGAATAGTGTGGAGGAGCAGAGGGATCTAGGTGTATGTGTGCATAGATCCCTGAAAGTTGGGAATCAAGTAGATAAGGTTGTTAAGAAGGCATATGGTGTCTTGGCGTTTATTGGTAGGGGGATTGAATTTAGGAGTCGTAGCGTTATGTTGCAACTGTACACAACTCTGGTGCGGCCGCACTTGGAGTACTGTGTGCAGTTCTGGTCCCCACATTACAGGAAGGATGTGGAGGCTTTGGAGAGGGTGCAGAGGAGGTTTACCAGGATGTTGCCTGGTATGGAGGGGAGATCCTATGAGGAGAGGCTGAGGGATTTGGGATTGTTTTCGCTGGAAAGGCGGCGGCTAAGAGGGGATCTTATTGAAACATATAAGATGATTAGAGGTTTAGATAGGGTGGATAGTGATAGCCTTTTTCCTCTGATGGAGAAATCCAGCACGAGGGGGCATGGCTTTAAATTGAGGGGGGGTAGTTATAGAACCGATGTCAGGGGTAGGTTCTTTACCCAGAGGGTGGTGAGGGATTGGAATGCCCTGCCAGCATCAGTAGTAAATGCGCCTAGTTTGGGGGCGTTTAAGAGATCCGTAGATAGGTTCATGGACGAAAAGAAATTGGTTTAGGTTGGAGGGTCACAGTTTTTTTTTTAACTGGTCGGTGCAACATCGTGGGCCGAAGGGCCTGTTCTGCGCTGTAATGTTCTATGTTCTATATGTGGGAATAAACCAGGAAATACTAAATTAATTGTGCATGATGTAGATGTAGAAAATGCTGTTCCAATTAAGCAATATCCATAAAGGCTTCATTCACACAAGTTGGCACAGATTCAGAATGAGAAGTTACTGTTTTCTCAGTCTGAGATGCAACAGCCAAAAGTCTTGATCAAACACCATGAAGGTCTGGTGGATAGTGACCAATCTAAGATAATTAAGATATGAATGGAGACAAATGAGTGCAATGTGAGACAGGCAATGGTTGCAAAAGAGAACAAGTTCCGGAAGATTATGTAAATAAGGAAAGTGAGCAAGTGCGGAAACAGATGCAAAAAATGTTAACTGATTTGAAGCTTGTTCCTGAGTTTTTGAAATCAACTGAGCATAACTTACAGGACTGTTGACAGCAGCTCATCATCTATAAGAAAAAATTGTCGATCAGTCATCTGTGATCTCAAGATGGAAATCGAGGAGCAGAAGCCAAGCCCTTCCAGTACAGTTAGAACACTGGCATCTACCCAACAATGTGGAAATTGCCCAGGTATGTCCTGTACACAAAAAGCAGGACAAATCCAATCTGGCCAATTACTGCCCAAACAGTCTACTCTCCATCATCAGCAAAGTGATGGAAGGGGTTATCAACAGTGCTATCAAGCAGCACCTGCTCAGTGACACCTAGTTTGGGTTTCGCCAGGGTCACTCGGCTCCTGACCTCATTACAGCCTTGGTTCAAACATGGACAAAAGAGCTGAATTCCAGAGGTGAGGTTAGAGTGACAGCCCTTGACATCAAGGCCGTATTCGACCGAGTGTGGCATCAAGGAGCCCTAGCAAAACTGGAATCAATGGGTATCAGGGGCAAACTCTCCACTGGTTGGAGTCATGCCTGGTACATAGGAAGATGGTTGTGGTTGTGGAGGGTCAGTCATCTCAGCTCCATGACATCTCTGCAGGAGTCCCTCAGGGTAGTGTCCTAGGCCCAACAATCTTCAGCTGCTTCATCAATGACCTTACGTCCATCATAAGGTCAGAAGTGGGGATGTTCGCCGATGATTGCACAATGTTCAGCACCATTCACAACTCCTCAGATACTGAAGCAGTCCGTGTTCAAATGCAACAAGATCTGGACAATATCCAGGCTTGGGCTGACAAGTGGCAAATAACATTCACGCCACACAAATGCCAGGCAATGACCATCACCAATAAGAGACAAGCTTACCACTGCCCCTTAACATTCAGTGGCGTAACCATCACTGAATCCCCTACTGTCAACATCCTTCGGGGTACCATTGACCAGAAACTCAACTGGATTCACCACATAAACACAGTGGCTACAAGAGCAGGTCAGCGGCAAGTAACTAACTTCCTGACTCCCCAGAGTCTATCCACCATCTGCAAGGCAGAAGTCAGGAGTGTGATGGAATACTCCCCACTTGCCCGGATGGGTGCAGCTCCAACAACACTCAAGAAGCTTAACACCATCCAGGACAAAGCAACCCACTTGATTGGCACCCCATCTACAAACATTCAATCCCTCCACTACCGATGCTCAGTAGCAGCAGTGTGTACTATCTACAAGATGCACTGCAGCAATTCACCAAAGATCCTTAGACAGCACCTTCCAAACTCACGACCATTTCGATCTAGAAGGACAAGGGCAGCAGATAAGTGGGAAACCACAACCTGCAAGTTCCCCTCCAAGCCACTCACCATCCTTCCTTCTCAGTCGCTGGGTCAAAATCCTGGAATTCCTTCCCTAACGGCATTGTGTGTCAACCCACAGAACATAGACTGCTGCAATCCAAGAAGGCAGCTCACCACCACTAGGGATGGGCAATAAATGCAGGCCAGCCACCGACGCTCATGTCCCACGAATGAATTTTATAAAAAGAAAAGTCTTTTACAACTGCAAACATTTAAAAAAAGGACAATGATGTGAAGTAAGACTGATGAAAACTGTACCATCATTCCTAACGAACTGCTGGGATAACAAATCTGTAGAGCTTGCACAGACACGAACACCTAGAAAAACAGCATTGTTCACAGCTGATGTTTGAGTAAATTATGGTGGTTTTCACAACACCAGAATGCCACAATGATCACTAAAGCTACACTAAATCCTGATACCAAAGATGCCAATCTGCTATATATCTTTGCCAAAAAATACGCAACAAAGGATGATGAAGATCCAGAAGAAACAAATGAATTAATAAACTACACTGGAACAGAAAGGGCCCTATTTTACCATTTTGATTCTAAGTGCTGGGCGGACTTGAAACTGAGTGTTTCAGATCCGACTTTTAGACCCGTTCTGAGGTGCCCCCATACGCACTCTGCCTGCAAAAACATCAGCAAGTCCGAATCGTGCTGCACAAGCCTGTGGGCGGGGCTTAACGCGCCCGAAACCCTGCAGCTCCGAACGGAGCTTTCAACTGCGCATGTGCAGAAAGAAATGATAGAATGCTGCTCCCCTGCCACATCCCTCCCGAGCCGGATAATGCCTCCCCCCGGCCCCCACAGACATTGCCCCACCCCCACAACATTACTGAACCTTTTATTCCCCCCCACACGCCCACCACCCAGACCGATCGCAGGCCCTTCCCCCCAATCTCTGGCAGAGTGGCAGCAGACACCCACTCTTCCCCCCGCCCCCCCCCCCCCGACTGATCTCAGGCAGAGTGGCAGTGGACCCCTGCTTCCCCCCCATTGATCACAGACAGAGTGGCAGCAGGCCCCCCTACCCTCCTGCTGATCACAGGCAGAGTGGCAGCGGACCCCCATTCCCCCCACTGATCTCAGGCAGAATGGCAGTGGATTCCCCTTCCCCTCCACTGATCACAGGCAGAGTGGCAGTGGATTCCCCTTCCCCTCCACTGATCACAGGCAGAGTGGCAGCAGACCACTTTCCACCCGACCCAAACCAATCTCAAGCAGAGAGCTGTCAGACCCACCTCTTTCCGCTCCCCCCCCCCCCCCCCCCCCCGACCCGATTTCAAGCAGAGAGCCGTTGGACACTCGGCACTTATCTCCTCACTAACTCTAACTGATGGAACGCCCAAATCAAATTTATATGGAGCGTAAAAGCAAATTACTGCGGATGCTGGAATCTGAAACCAAAAGAGAAAATGCTGGAAAATCTCAGCAGGACTGGCAGCACCTATAAGGAGAGAAAAGAGATAATGTTTCGAATACAGATTACCCTTAGTCAAAGCTCTGACAAATATGGAGCATGTCTGCTTCGTGCTGATTCCAGATGGGCGAACAAGGTGGTAAAGGGGGAAGTGCTGGTAAAGTATGGCGTGCGGCCCATTAAGTCAATTTAAATGCATTTAAATGGCCGGGCATGATCCCGATCGCGGCCATTTTCGGGCCTTGGTAAAGGGGGAACCAGCGTGGAGGCGGGCATGGATCACGCTACTCTCCTCATGCCCGAATTTACTTAGTTTCCACACCTGAAAATAGACACAACTCAATGGTAAAATCGGGCCCAAAGACTCTGGAAAAAATTTTGAGTGTACCATTTTGCAACAGAAGGTGGCGTTGGACTACCTGGCAGAAGAACGAAGGCCAGTTAACAAGAAAAGGGGCAGGCATAAGGTAACCCTTTTGGATGGCCCTGAACACACACATGTGAGGTTGAGAAAGCATGCAAAGTGACAGGTTCTCTGTGACAAAGTCTGAGCAGCTCAACATTCTGGAAAAAGATTACTTTCATTTGACATTTCGGTTGGAATCATCAAAGGAAATCAAAAAGAAAATCCAAAGTGGTTTGTGCCAGTTTGCATGCAACATAAAGTTTTACCCCCCAGATCCTGCCCAGCTCTCTGAGGACATTACCAGAAGTAAGTTATAATAATGACAACAAAATCGAGTTTGGACCTGGAATCTAAGCAGGATTGAAAACAAAACAGGGTTTCTAAAAAGAAAGAGGAAGCAGCTGAACGACAGGAGTATGTTGAGAAAAATAGGAAGAGAGAATGTGATTGCAGATGCTTTATCACGACTTTGATGAAGGAGGAACATTCAATGTTGGAAGAGAAAGACCAAACTGGAGTACACTACTGTTACATTTGCATGCTTAAATGTAATAAAATTATATATATCTTATAGAGTATTAATAGTATGAAAACTAGAGGTTTTGAAAAATCTTTTCATATTGTTGTTTCTTTTTTTTAAAGGGAGGGGTTTGATGATATTGTGCCTTTAAGAAATATATGTATATCACGTTTCTCGGTGGGACCTCAACATGTTTTCTGGTCACCACACTACCAGAAGGATGTGGAGGCTTTGGAGAGGTTACAGAAAAGATTTACCAGGATGTTGCCTGGTATGGAGGCCATTAGCTATGAGGAGAGATTGGAGAAACTTGGTTTGCTCTCACTGGAGCAACGGAGGTTGAGGGGAGACCTGATAGAAGTCTACAAGATTATGAGAGGCATGGACAGAGTGGGTCGCCAGAAGCTTTTTCCCAGGATGGAAGAGTCAATCATTAGGGGGCACAGGTTTAAGGTGCGAGGGGCAAAGTTTAAAGGAGATGTACGAGGCAGATTCTTTACACAGAGTAGTGGGTGCCTGGAACTCGTTGCCGGGCGAGGTAGTGGAAGCGAATACAAAGAACAAAGAAAATTACAGCACAGGAACAGGCCCTAGAGCCCTCCAAGCCTGCACTGACC
This sequence comes from Mustelus asterias, assembly GCF_964213995.1. NCBI lineage: Eukaryota > Metazoa > Chordata > Chondrichthyes > Carcharhiniformes > Triakidae > Mustelus > Mustelus asterias. Next base: position 63,513,417 of record NC_135815.1, on the reverse strand, counting down.
ATGCTGCCTGACTTAACTAAAACCCCTACGCTTCCGGGGACCATATCCCTCTATTCCCAACTCATTCATGTACTTGCCAAGACGCCCCTTAAAAGTCACTACCGTATCCGCTTCCACTACCTCCCCTGGCAACGAGTGCCAGGCACCCGCCACACTCTGTGTAAAAAATCTGCCTCGTACATCTCTTTTAAAACTTGCCCCTCGCACCTTAAACTTATACCCCCTAGTAATTGACTCTTCCACCCTGGGAAAAAGCTTCTGACTATCCACTCTGGCCATGCCTCTCATAATCTTGTAGACTTCTATCAGGTCTCCACTCAACCTCCATCGTTCAAGTGAGAACAAACCAAGTTTCTCCAACCTCTCCTCATAGCTAATGCCCTCCATACCAGGCAACATCCTGGTAAATCTTTTCTGTACCCTCTCCAAAGCCTCCACATCCTTCTGGTAGTGTGGCAACCAGAATTGAACATTATATTCCAAGTGCGGCCTCACTAAGGTTCTATAAAGCGTCAACATGACTTGCCAATTTTTAAACTCAATACCCCGGCTGATGAAGGCAAGTGTCGCAGGTAAAGATACCTCTGAGTCTATTCGTAAGTCAAAGTACTTTGGTTTATTTGCACAATTGTGGGAGGCCGTCCGATGCCTAACATGGCCTCAGATGTCTCAGCAAATACAGGCTAAACACATATATTTATACCCCACCTTGCACGTATGCAGTTTCCCATGCCTCACAGGTTCCCAGGTAGTTTGCACATCTTCCTGTGTGAACCTTGCTGCCTTGGTGTTTTCTTCACGGTTATCCCAAGACCGTGAGTGTTGTTGTTCTCTGTGAGCACAGGTGGGGTATCTTACTAATGTACAAAGTTACAGTTTTCGCACAAACGAATTGTTGGCATACAACAATTTATATACGTTCGTAGGTACTTGTATAATGTATGTCGGTACAGCTTATGATGAATAATTATGAAGGTATCATTATACCATCACAAAAGGCCTAGATGTAGGCTTCCATTGTTACACAGCAATACATAATTAAAGAATACAAAATGGCGGATTAGCCACATTCTTGAACAGAAAAACATACAACAGCTGTGCTCTTATCTGTTTTGGATACATGAGCATGAAAACACCCTAACATAAACATGAGTTAGAACATAGAAAAAATACAGCACAAACAGGCCCTTCGGCCCACAAGTTGCGCCGGTTCTACAATATTTCTCACACAAGCTCTAAATGTCACAGAGGTCACTGTGACATTTCGAGTATTGAAGTTCATTAACCCATTCCCGACTTCACTAGCATGCCGTATGCCTTCTTGACTACCTTCTCCACCTGCATTGCCACTTTCAGTGACCTGTGTACCTGTACACCCAGATCCCTTTGCCTATCAATACTCCTAAGAGTTCTGCCATTTACTGTATATTTCCTATCTGTATGAGACCTTCCAAAATGCATTACCTCACATTTGTCCGGATTAAACTCCATCTGCCATCTCTCCGCCCAAGTCTCCAACTGATCTATATCCTGCTGTATCCTCTGATGGTCCTCATCATTATCCGCAAATCCACCAACCTTTGTGTCGTCTGCAAACTTACTAATCAATCCAGTTCCATTTTCCTCCAAATCATTTATATATATTACCAGCAGTATATTTATATATAATCCAAACGGTAGTGACTTTTAAGGGGCGTCTTGACAAGTACTTGACAAGTATAGAATGGAAATAGAGGGATATGGTCCCCAGAAGGGTAGGGGGTTTTAGTTAAGTCAGGCAGCATGGTTGGTGCAGGCTTGGAGGGCCGAAGGGCCTGTGCTGTAATTTTCTTTGTTCTTGTAAGGGGCATGTTTAGAATTCAGATCTGTTTTGCAGGGTTGTGGTGAACCATCGTTGGTTACCACTGTGGTCATCGCGCATCAAGGGTTCCATTTGTATAGCAAAACATCTAAATTGGTAGGTGGAAGCACAGGATAAGTACTCATTTTAGACCTGGAGTGTTTGACATAAGCTGAGCTAATACTTTGTGTTTATTTGGAGTTTCAGAGTAGAGTTTTAATTAGGTTGACAGGGTCAAAGTCATGTGCTGAATGGGAAGAGCTAAGCTTGCAGGAAGAAAGGTTTCAGTTTCATTTTTACAAATTCAAGCTGCTGCCTAGATTGCCAGTAGAAACAGATGTCTCTCGCTCGCTTTCACTCCCTTTCTCCAAGGTGGACTGAAAACTCTGACTGTTAACCTGAGATAAGCAAATATGTCTGTTTTGTTAACTAATTTTAAAGAGGGTGTTTAAGTTTATAAGAGGAATATTGCTTAAATCGGAACTCAGTGAGAGGTTAACAGTTAAGAATTGTATCTTAGAGGCTTACAGCATGGAAACTTGTCCATGCCACCCAGTTTTTACCATTCAACTAGTCCCAATTGCCCATGTTTGGCCCATGTCCCCCTATACCCATCTTATCCATGTAACTGTCTAAATGCTTTTTAAAAGACAAATTTGTACCCGCCTCTACAGCTCATTCCAGACATTCACCACCCTCTGTGTGAAAAAACTGCCCACCTGGACCCTTTTGTATCTCTCCCCTCTCACCTTAAACCTATGCCCTCTAGTTTTAGACTTCCCCACCTTTAGGAAAAGATATTGACTATCTAGCTGATCTATGCCCCTCATTGTTTTATAGACCTCTATAAGATCACCCCTAAGCCTCCCAGGGAAAAAAGTCCCAGTCTATCCAGCCTCTCCTTTTAACTCAAACCATCAACTCCCAGTAGCATCCTAGTAAATCTTTTCTGCACTCTTTCTCATTAAATAATATCCAAATAATATACATTAAGCTAAAATAACAAATTGTTGGGCTCTATTCTGACTTCATAATTTACCTTATGTTTTCTGATTAGGCCATTTGCCCACATTCCCTTCGAGCACAACAGCAACATGGGTACAAAATATTGCAAGAGCCCAAAAATTGAATCTCATTGGCTTTTATATTTTTCTGAACAGAAAAAGACCTATTTTCCTCTTTTTTTTGAATGAAGGAGTTACATTTGCTGTTTTCCAACCTAATAGAACCTTCCCTGCATATAAGGAAATTTGGATGTTAAAATTGACCCATCAACTATTGTACCAGCCACTTCTTGCAAGACCCTAGGATGAAATCTATCAGGACCCAAAGATTTATCAGCTTGCAGCCCCAACAGTTTTTTCAATACTTCTCTAGTCATTGTTATTTTCGTGCGTTCCTCCTTCTCTTTCATTTCCTGATTTACAGCAATTTCTGGAATGTTACTTGTAAATTAAAATTTTCAAGGGATTGTACCCCTAAGGCTCGCTCCCTTCCCAAGGAAAGTATGATCCAGTTGTCGTATATGGGAGCATTTGGAAGTGTTGTGTACAATTTTAAAGCTACTGGTACATTTTCTCAATAGAGCTGAGTCACCTTGAAATCATGTTGTCTTGCATACAGCTTCTCTCACTGCCAGTACAAGCTACAGAAAATATAAGTGGTAAATATAAATAACGAATATACAATGTTTTGAGGTTGATGTAAAAAAGAGTGATACACCACCTGCATGTGCAGATGTTACATGAAAGAAAATAATTGAAACTGCCTCAGTGAAACTGGCATGTTAGGTTTTCACTATTATCAAGAGACGTATTTCCATAGCTTAACTGTAGGAGTTTTGAAACATACATTCTCTCATAATTCCTTTGAAAATACTGAGCTGAAAATTTGTTCAGCGGTGTAAGAAGCTGTAAGTCAAACCAATGAGGATCACTGAAACCTGAATATTTACCAAAATACTCATCATCTCGTTGGTGCAGGTGCTGTCTTGTCATTCAATGCATTTTTAATTTCTCATCTATATAAAAGTCTTTTATACAGCTATAATTTGTGGATTAAATTTATCATGATTTCCGATCAATACTTACCTTAACCTCAGCTAATGAATTTATGCGGCTTATATCAGCCAGATCACTATTGTCTCCGTAATTATTTTCTCTTCAGATAATTATCCAATTCCCATTGAAAACTGAATCTGCCTATGCCATACTCAGGTAATACATTCCAGACATTCGCTGTGTAAAAAGGATTTTCCTAATCTCAAAGAACAAAGAAAATTACAGCACAGGAACAGGCCCTTCAGCCCTCCAAGGCTGTGCCGATCATGATGCCTAACTAAATTTTAAAAAGCCTTCTGCCCTTACTTATCCATTTCCGTCTATTCCTTCCCTATTCATGTACCCATCCAGCTGCCTCTTAAATATTTGATTTATTATTGTCACGTGTATATACAGGTAAAACATACCGTTCATAGAAAAGGAAAGGAGAGAATACAGAATGTAGTGTTACAGTCATGACTAGGATGTAGAGAACGGTCAACTTAGTGCGAGGTAGGTCCATTCAAAAGTCTGATGGCAGCAGGGAAAAAGTTGTTCTTGAGTCAGTTGATACGTGACCTCAGACTTTTGTATCTTTTTCCCAACAGAGGAAAGTGGAAGAGAGTATGTCCAGGGTGCGTGGGGTCCTTAATTATGCTGGCTGCTTTTCCGAGGCAGCAGGAAGTGTAGACAGGGTCAACAGATGGGAGGCTAGTTTGTGTGATGGACTGGGCTTCATTCAGGACCTTTTGTAGTTTCTTGCGATCTTGAATAGAGCAGGAGCCATACCAAGCTGTGATACAACCAGAAAGAACGCTTTCTATGGTGCATCTGTGAACGTTGGTGAGAGTCGTAGCTGATATGACAAATTTTCTTAGTCTTCTGAGAAAGTAGAGGTGTTGGTAGGCTTTCTTAATATAGTGTTGGCATGGGGGGACCAGGACAGGCTGTTGGTGATCTGGACACCTAAAAACTTGAAGCTCTTGACCATTTCTACTTCGTCCCCATTGATGTAGACAGGGGCATGTTCTCCACTACACTTCCTGAAGTCGATGACTATCTCCTTCGTTTTGTTGACATTGAGGGAGAGATTATTGTCGTTGCACCAGTTCACCAGATTCTCTATCTCATTCCTGTACGCTGTACTCTGTTGCTAATGTGCCTGCTTCCACGACCTCTTCTGGCAGCGTGTTCCAGGCACCCACCACTCTTTGCATGAAAAACCTGCCCTGCACATCTCCCTCAAACTTTCCCCCTCTCACTTTGAACCTGTGCCCTCTTGTAATTGATATTTCCACCCTAGGAGAAAACCCCTGGCTTTCCACCCTGTCTACGTGTCTCATAATTTTGTAGACCTCTATCAGGTCTCCCCTCAGCTTCCACCTTTCCAGTGAAAACAATCCTAGTTTATTCAACCTCTCCTTATAGACAATACCAGCAATATCCTGGTGAACCTTCTTTGCACTCTCCCCAAAGCTTCCACGTCCTTCTGGTAGTGTGGTGATCAGAATTGCATGCAATTCTCTCAATGTGGCCGAAACAAGGTTTTATATAGCTGCAACATGATTTGCCAACTCTTGTAATCAACGTCTCCTTTGTTTCTTTTGCCATTCACCTTAAATCTGTGACCTCTAATTCTCAACATTTCCACCAATGGGAACAGTTTCTCCCTATCCACTCTGTTCAAATTCGCCATGGTTTTCAACACCTCTATTAAATCTTCTCTCAACCTACTCCAAGGAGAATATTCCCAATTTCTCCAATCTATCTACATAACTGAAGTGCTTGATATCTCAGGCCAGTCTCATAAGTTTTTCTGCACCCTCTCCTTCCTGAAGAATGGTTCGCAGAATTGGATACAGTAATTCAGTTGAGGCTGAACCAGTTCTTCATAAAAGTTCACCACAACTTCCTTGGTTTTATTCTATGGATGTGATTTTGCACCTGCGTTCCCTTTGAGTGCAGACGGTGACGTTGGCTCTGGCACTCCTTGGATAGATTTCACCTTATCTCCGAGGAGATGCAAGCTCTATGCATCCACTTTGAAACCGAAATGCATAAACTCTTCAGCTTGAAAAGTACATTTCTCACATTTTTTAAATGTATGCCAGCTTCCTTCAACCCCATTAGGTTTAAATTCAAGGTTTGTACCATGATCTTTAGGAGATGCACATTGTCCAACTATACCACCGCTTTGGGGATTCTCTGTAATAGACTCTTCACAGTGTGTTGAAAAATGGCACAGACTTATGCGACATCAAATGGCAAGCGGGTGTACTAATCTAACCCCTTGTGGGTATTTATTGTAACTAACTTTCTGGAGTCCTCTTCCAGTTCCAGCTGTTGATAAGCATGACTTAGATCTAGCTTAGTATGTTTCAGGTTCCTTGCTAACTTAGCATTGGGGCTTTTAGCCTTGGAATGGGGTAACAATCCAGCTGAGCTCCCCTGTTTATCATTAGTTTGTAGTCCCCGCAGATTCTCATGGTATAACCTGGTTTCAGGACAGGGATGATGGGTATAGCCCATTTGGAAAACTGCAGGCTTGATGACACCCAGGTCTTCCAGCCTTTTCAGTTCTACCTCTATTTTCTGGTGTGATGCATGGGACAAACTTGGAAAAACAAGGCGCAGCCATAGGGTTTAGGTCAGTTTTAGCTTTAACCATTTCTATCTAATCCAGTTCTCTCTGGAATACCTCTGATGTTTACATAGAAGTTCTTGGGATCCCCCAGCCTGGACATTAAATATTTCCAGGCAGTCGGTTTTATTTGTTTTAACCAGTTCCATCCTATGAGACTGGGCCTCTGTCCTTCAATCTCTACGATGGGTAGCTGAGCTAACTGGTTCCTATAGGATATAGGCACGGAGGTTGTCCCACTATCGTTAGTGTCTCTCCAGTGCACACTGCCAAAGTAGCCTCAGAATGGCTAAGGTCTAAGTGTTGTAGTACCTTCTGGAGATGTTTGAATGTTTTTTCACCTGTGACAGTGGCCATAGCTCCAGTGTTGACCTCCATTATCAGGGGGAAGTTGTTAATCATGAAAACAATCTCAATGGGAGGTATCTTTCTACCTGTTTGAATGTGTAAGCCTTGGATCCTTCCTTTGGTTCCTCTGCCAGTTTATTCACAGGGGTTTTATTCATCATTTCCTTTTTTTGGAGTGTTATGTGCAACCTGTTTTGCTCTACACCTAGCTTGCAGGTGACTCTTCTTACGTTTGAAGCAGATAAAATTCTCGCACTGCACCTCTCCCGGGAGTGGTCTCCCCCACACTGAAAACATTTCAAATCCCAGTGCTGAATGACTCTTCTCAGGCTCCACTGCTCCTTAACTGGGGGTGTTCCTAGCAGCAGAAGTTTCCCACCACAATTGGTTCACCCCATCCTACATGCCTTATAGCTCTCACACACATCGTGCAGCGCATTCAATCACTTGGGCCATTTTACTGCTTTTTCCAGTTAAATTTTGGTTTCAGCAAGCAGTTTATTTTGGATGTGGGAGTTGCTGATCTGACACACCAAATAATCCCTCAACATGTCTCCCAGTGAAGGCCTGAACTCATGATGCTCAACCAGCCATCAAAGTCTGACCACAAAGCTAGAGACCATTTCTCCTCGCTCACTCATAGCAGAATGGAATTTGTACCTTTGCATGACAATGGAAGGTGGGAGTTATAGTGATTCTTAACTAAATTGATCAAAGGTTATTGAAGGTCTGGAGCTTCGGGTGACATCAAACTCCTCACCAGATTGTAAGTCTGTGGGCCACAGACTGTGAGGAGTATTATCTCTGCTTCTCCTTGGCTGCTATTTCATTTTCCGTGAAAAAATAATGCAGTCTCTCAATATGCTGCCCCCAATTCTCGACCTCAGAGTCGAATGGCCTCCTTCTGCACTGTAGTGTTTCTATGATTCTATGAATGGTTCCATTTTCCAAATAGCAGCATCTTTAAAAGAAAGTTTGTACATTTTCTCTTTTGAAATTTGAATGATCACTCTCCTCCCCCTCCAACTCTACAACTGCGGGCTTTCAATGACTGATCCAGTTTGTCCTTGTCACCAGTGTAGTTACTCAAGGTGACTCAATGTGGCAAGTAACAAACTAAAAGATTTATTGTGTTGTAGGGAAAAATCCCTTGTACCAGTGCATTCAAGAGGTCGAGTCTCAAGGCAAGGTTCAAAGTGTTTTTCTTTATTGTACAATTACTGGGATCCCAGGGAGACCCGCGTAGCCAGCTCAGAAACAGTGGCTTGGCCACGATGATCTCAACAGTTACACATTCGCTCTGGATATTTATAGGAATCCAAATTCGAGCGGGAGCATTTGCTCATACATTTTTACAATACCTAAAAAGTGGCGGGATTCTTTAATTGCTGCCCTGAAGATTTGGTGGACAGTTTCGATTCGAACAGATTAACACTAAGAATATGTTTCCTATCCGGTCAGGAAGTTCCCTGGTAAACGTTGTCAATTTGCATCTGTATGGTGTGTGTCCGTGTTAATGGGACTGCCTTTTCTTGCCCCGGTGTTTTAATGTGTTTCCCATTATCCTCTCGATGTGTCCCCTTATCTAAATCGACCTCCGATGTTTGTGTCTGTGTTCTATGCTTGCGAGATTAGATGTTAATGTTATTTTGTCCTGCTGTGTGTAGGGGGATTTAATCTAATCTTTTATTCTTTTTATCCTGGTTTATTAAGTTTCTTTGCCTGCCTTGGCCATTTTATTCCCATAATATTTTATTTACAGTACAGTTGTGCCATATATCCCACTACCAGGTCTTGACTCGCAGATATCCCGATCTTCTGGCCAAGGGCCGTTTTAAAATGCAGCTTCGTGCTGTTGCTGGGCAGAATAAGGATCTTCTGTCAAATTTGAATTAAAGGTCTCTCAGCTGTGCAGAGAGGGATTTAAACGAATGTCCATTCGGGTGTTCCCCTCTGCATTGTGGGCACGTTATGAATGGTGCCAATCAGTCCAATAAATGAATATGTTTAATGAGGTGAATATTGATGAGATAATAATAAAAATATGGCTTTGGAAAATGGCCTACTTCAATTGACTGAGAAGAACTATGTACAATTAAGGGTTTAACAGCACTACTATACAGGTCTACTCCCAACAACATCCCAACTCCAAATAAATCCTTCCAGCCATGGGAATGTCCTGATCGGCCCAGGTTTGCACGCTTGCATTCTATTGGTTCTGGTCTGGTCACATGGCTCTTGAAGGCTCACCCATTAAAGGGGCCATGTTACCACAGTGAGAAAAATACTTAATGGAATTAAGCAAGATTTTGCATTTATAATAGTCCCTTTGACCATCTTGTGATGTTCCAAATTGCTTCACAGCTGTAAAACATCACTTAAGCCTTGCAGGTTTGAGACTCATTAATCTGAGATTTAAAGAAGTGACAATTACATCTGAATTCTGCTTAACAAATTCAAAACTGAGCAATGTGCAAATAATAATAAAGTATGAATGCAACCACTTATGAATGATCAGTTAGCGTTTCGAGTCAGTCTTCTGGTTGACTGGCCATGACATTCAATTGTGTCAATTATCCTTTTGCAACATCTTTTGTACCATTCTTCAGAGATGTACCTGGGTAGTATCTTGTATCTTATTGTTGTATAAAAGTGATAATACTTTTGTGAAGTTGAATAGAGTAAGTGTAGATTGTTGTTTGTAAAATTGTAAAATGCGAGGGAAAGAAAGCATTGCATGGTCCCTTTAAAAGAGTGCTGCTCCTTTTATGCTTAGAAAGTTAAAAAAAACAAGTACATATACAGTACCCAAAATGAAACATACAAAATGAAGCATCTGTATCGAAAGGCCAAGCAGCAGTGTTAGTAAGGCAACAAGCTTTAAGGCTTTTGAATTCAGCCAATCAATTTGAATTCGGCAATTAGATACCAAGAACGTATTAAATTTCAATCTGATGGTTTTGGCAAACTAGGACCAATCCTATTGTGGGGGATATTGATATGTCATCACAGGTATAAAAAGAAGCGAGCAGTGGAACAAAAGCAGAGAGCAACTGCCAACTGTCAGAGTAACAGCTCTTAGTTCAGCTCTTAGCTTAATTTATATCTTAAGAGAAAGCACCATCTTGATAGCAAAGGTACCAAAGAAGAAAGAAGAACCAACAGAGAAGACCCAGAATATTCTGGAAGACGCAAAACCTGGTTGTAATTTGGAGAGTGACTAAAATTCTATTTTTTTGTTAGTAAGTGGGAATTGTATTTATCTGAACAGCATTCGATTAGAATCATGTTTTATTTGGTTTGTTAATAGTTTAGTTAACTTGTTCACTGTTAGTTAGATAAATAAATTGTTACTTGTTGACTTTAGAGAGAGTACCAGGGAGTTATTTTGATTTAATCACTAAAAGTTGCTGAAGAGCAGATCGTACCACTTCACACTTACCTTTACAGATTATGAGGTGAGGTACTCCTCTTTGAGTGGTTAGGTGTCAGTTCTCAGAGGCGGAGGGGATCCACCTCTTCTTTATAACAATACAAAATCTCCAGTGGTGTGTTCAATTCCTTGCTCAAACCATGTACTCGCCCAGATGTTATGCACCTTTCATGAACTGTTAGAGGCCAAAGCAATGTGGTTTTTACAGGAATTCAATAACTTTAGGCAGTGAATCTTTATCTTAAAGATTCCACCCCACCTTTTGTAATTTGTTGTCAGTTGTTTTTCAGCTCCCCGGCCTGCCCAACAGAGCCATACTCTCCCCCACTTGGCCACTTGTCTTTTGCTGTTCAGTTGCTCCCATTAACAAATTCTGCTATTTTACCTTTTGCCACCATAAGCACTCTTCATCCCTTAATCATAGAATACCTTCAGTACAGAAGGAGGCCATTCGGCCCATTAAGCCTGCACCGACAAGAATCGGACCCAGGCCCTATCTCAACCACAGATATTTACCCTGCTAACCCCCCTGACACAAAGGGGCAATTTAGCATGGCCAATGCACCTAACCCGCACATCTTTGAAGTGTGGGAGGAAACCGGAGCACCTGCAGGAAACCCATGCAGACATGGGAAGAACTTGCAAACTCCGCACAGCCATCCAAGGCCAGAATTGATCCTGGGTCCCTGGCATTGTGAGGCAGCAGTGCTAACTACTGTGCCACCATACTGCCATTTCGGGGCAATGCCTCCCCATTGTGGGATGCTGATTCGGGGGGTGCCACAGTGGTGGTGGGGGGAGGGGTGGGTGGTGGTTGGTGACTGCCCTTGGGTTGTCTGAGTATCGATTCACATTGTAAGCGCTACACATGTACTGGTTTCAGAATGGTATGCACACTCACCCTTGCTGCACAAAGGTCATTCATCTTTTTGCAGCACTGTCCTCCAGAACGAGAGAATAATGGTACCATTAACACTCACCTCTGATTTATGTCCACGACAAATTTGTCATTATCACCTTTGCTCTAACCTATTCCTGGGCTTCTATTCTGCCCAACCTCCTTTCCTTCTGTATATTCCTGGATATTTCTACATTTCTTCAGTTCTATAGAAGGATCATTTAGATCCAAAATGTGGGCCGGGATTCTCCCAAAAAAGTTCTAAGTGTTGGATTTGTGTAAAAACTGGAGTAACTTCCCCCAATTTTTTTCAGCAATGTTTTCAAAATGAATCTCCCACACTGAGCACTGCAGAGTGCCTAAGCATGAATCACTCTGAAAAGTGGTGGCCTATTCCCGCTGAAGAGATTGAAATCAGCACACTGAGCAGGCCACCGTGCATGTGCCGATCTCTGATGTTGTTGCTATTACGGAGACTTGGTTAAGGGAAGGACAGGATTGGCAGCTTAAAGTTCCAAGATACAGATGTTTCAGGTGGGATAGCGGGGGGTGTAAAAGGGATAGGGGAGTTGCACTGCTGGTTGAGAATATCACAGCTGTACTGCAGGAGGACACCTCGGAGGGCTCATACAGCGAGGCAATATGGGTAGAGCCCAGGAATAGGAAGGGGGTAGTCACAATGTTCGGGGTTTACTACAGGCAGCCCAACTGCCTGCGGGAGATAGAGAGACAGATATGTAGGCAGATTTTGGCAAGGTGTAAAAGCAACAGAATTGCTGTGGTAGGAGATTTTAACTTCCCCAATATTGATTGGGATTCACTTAGTGCTAGGGGCGTGGATGGGCAGAATTTGTAAGGCGTATCCAGGAGGGCTTCTTGAAACAGTATGTAGTTAGTCCAACTAGGGAAGGGACTGTACTGGACCTGGTATTGGGGAATGAGCCTGTCCAGGTGGTCGACATTTCAATAGGGGAGCAGTTCAGGAACAGCAACCACAATTCAGTAAGCTTTAAGGTATTGATGGATAAAGATAAGTGTAGTCCTCATGTTAAGGTGCTAAATTGGAGGAATGTTAATTACAACAATATTAGGCAGGAACTGAAGAATGTAGACTGGGGGTAGATGTTTGAGGGCAAATCAATTTCTGGAATGTGGGAGGCTTTCAAGTGTAAGTTGATAGGGATTCAGGACTGGCACATTCCTGTAAAGATAAAGGATAGGTTTGGCAAGTTTTGGGAACCTTGGATAACGAGAGATATTGTGAGCCTAGTCAAAGAGAAAAAGAAAGCATTTGTCAAGGCTAGGAGGCTGGGAACACACGAAGCAAGTGTGGAATACAAGGAAAGTAGAAAGAAACTTAAGCAAGAGGTAAGGAGGGCTAAAAGGGGTCATGAAAAATCATTGGCCAGCAGGATTAAGGAAAGTCCCAAGGCATTTTTTATGCATATATATATATAGAGCAACAGGGTAGCCAGGGAGAGGGTTGGCCCACTCAAGGACAGGGGAGGGAATCTATGCATGGAGCCAGAGGAAATGGGTGAGGTATTAAATGAGTACTTTGCGTCAGTATTCACCAAAGAGAACGACTTGGTGGACGACGAGTCTGGGAGAGGGTGTGTAGATAGTTCCAGTCATGTTGAGATCAAAAAGGAGGAGGTATTGGGGTTCTTGAGAAACATTAAGGTAGTCAAAGTCCCCAGGGCCTGATGGGATATACCCCAGAATACTGAGAGAGGTGAGGGAGGAAATTGCTGGGGCCTTGAGAGAAATCTTTGTATCTTCACTGGTTACAGGGGAGGTACAGTAAGAAGTCTCACAACACCAGGTTAAAGTCCAACAGGTTTATTTGGTAGCACAAACCACAAGCTTTTGGAGCACTGCTCCTTTTCACCTGATGAAGGGGCAGTACTCCGAAAGATTGTGGCTTGTGCTATCAAATAAACCTGGTGTTGTGAGACTTCTGACTGTGCTACGCCGGCATCTCACTACAGGGGAGGTCCCAGAGGATTGGAGAATAGCCAATGTTGTTCCTTTGTTTAAGAAAGGTAGCAAGGATAATCCAGGTAATTACAAGCCGGTGAGCTTTACATCAGTGATAGGGAAATTATTGGAGAGGATTCTTCGAGGCAGGATACTAGGAAATAAGTGGACATAGTAGCGAGAGGCAACATGGATTTGTGAAGGGGAGGTCGTGTCTCACTAACTTGATTGAGTTTTTCGAGGATGTGACGAAGATGATTGATGAGGGTAGGGCAGTAGATGTTGTCCACATGGACTTCAATAAGGCCTTTGACAAGGTCCCTTATGGCAGACTGGTACAGAAGATGAAGTCGCATGGGATCAGAGGTGAGCTGGAAGATGTATACAGAACTGGCTCGGTCCAAGAAGACAGCGGGTAGCAGTGGAAGGGTGCGTTTCTGAATGGAGGGCTGTGACAAGTGGCGTTTCTCAGGGATCAGTGCTGGGACTTTTGCTGTTTGTAATACAGTGGAGCCCCGTTATAACACGATGGTTGGGGTCCATAAAAGCGGGGTAGTGAAAAAAGCGGGTCGCGCTAAATTTGCCAATTATTAGCGGGGAAAAAAGGGTCCAATGACATCATCGCGTTATATGCGAATTCGCGCTAAATTGGGGCGCGTTAAATCGGGGCTCCACTGTATATATAAATGATTTGGAGGAAAATATAACTAGATTGATTAGTAAGTTTGCGGACGACACAAAAGTTGTTGGATTTACGGATAGTGATGAGGACCATCAGAGGATACAGCAGGATATAGATCGGGGTTGGAGACGTGGGCGGAGAGATGGCAGATGGAGTTTAATCCGGACAAATGTGAGGTAATGCATTTTGGAAGGCCTAATACAGACAGGAAATATACATGGCAGAACCCTTAAGAGTATTGATAGGCAAAGGGATCTGGGTGTACAGGTACCCAAGTCACTGAAAGTGGCAATGCAGGTGGAGAAGGTAGTCAAGAAGGCATGCAGTATGCTTGCCTTCATTGGCTGGGGCATTGAGTTTAAAAATTGGCAAGCCGTGTTGCAGCTTTATAGAACCTTAGGCCACATTTGGAATATAGTGTTCAATTCTGGTCGCCACACTAGCAGAAGGATGTAGAGGCTTTGGAGAGGGTACAGAAAAGATTTACCAGGATGTTGCCTGGTATGGAGGGCATTAGCTATGAGGAGAGGTTAGAGAAACTTGGTTTGTTCTCACTGGAACAGTTGAGGGGCGAGCTGATAGAAGTCTACAAGATATGAGAGGATGGACAGAGTGGATAGTCAGAAGCTTTTTCCCAGGGTGAAAGAGTCAATTACTAGGGAACATAGGTTTAAGGTGCGAGGGGCAAGGTTTAAAGGAGATGGACGAGGCAGGTTTTTTTAACAGAGGGTGATGGGTGCCTGGAACTTACTGCCGGGGGAGGTAGTGGAAGCAGATACAATAGTGACTTTTAAGGGGTGTCTTGACAAATACATGAATAGGATGGGAATGGAGGGATATGGTCCCCGAAAGCGGAGGGGGTTTTAGTTCAGTCGAGCAGCATGGTCAGTGCAGGCTTGGAGGACCGAAGGGCCTGTTTCTGTGCTGTAATTGTGGTAAACCACTGTTAGCTTATTGCCTGTGTGTGTGACATGCCTGGACACGTCCCTACCGGCCCTGTCCGGGACTCCCTCCAACCCTGGCCCAGGTATAAAGGTGACTGCTCCCCACCCCCCCCGCCTCAGTCTGGACCAGTTCATCGGCATGGGTGTGCTCCAAGTCTTTTGCTAATAAAAGCGTATTTGTTCTTGCATACAAACTAGTCTTTGCTTGATTGATGGTGCATCAATTATATTAGCAAAAGTTTTGGGATGGAGCAGATACTGAAACCCGACAAACTTGAATTGGACCCTCAAGCTGTCGGAGCCTCTAACAGCTTCGATCACTGGCTGCGCTGTTTCAAAACTTTCCTCACCTCCTCCTCCGTCATCCGGACCGAAACCGACAAGCTACACGTGCTCCACGCCCGGGTAAGCGATCAAGTATTCTCGATGATTAGAGACGCTGAAACTTACAAGGATGTCATCGAACTTTTAAAAGGCCAGTACAACAAACAGTCAAATGAAATCTACGCCAGACATCTTCTGGCTACTCGCAGACAACAGCCAGGAGAATTGGGTGATGAATTCCTGCGTGCATTGCGAGCACTTGGCAGGGCCTGCAGTCGCAAGACTGTAACAGCCACCCAAAACACTGAGGACTTAACCAGAGATGCTTATGTCATGGGTATCAGGTCAAACTATATCCGACAGCGACTGCTGGAACAGGGTGGGCTGGATCTACAAAAGACTGTGGCGCTTGCCGACTCGTTAGAGGTGGCCTTCCTTAATCTTGAGGCCTACTCCCCCGACCACGGGGGCACATCGTGGGCACCGCAGCCGCCGCCACCTCTGTACTCGGGAGGGCCGCAGGCCTACTCCACGCCACCTCCCACCAATGACCCGACCACTGCGACAGTCTCCGGAGGCCCGAAGTGCTACTTCTGCAGCCTGGGGAAGCACCCCCGACAACGCTGCCCGGCGAAGGATGCGATCTGCTCTGGGTGTGGAAAGAAGGGCCATTACGTGAAGGTATGCAGAGCAAAATCGACCTCCAAGCCCAGTAGCGCCGCGTGCGACCCGCGGGGGCCACCATCTTGGGCGCCGGTAGCCGCGTGTGAGCCGTGCGGGCCGCCATTTTGGACGCCATCAGCCGTGTGCGACCCGCAGGGGCCACCATCTTGGACGCCATCAGCCGCGTGCGACTACTCGCAAAATCCAACGGTGGCTTCGATTACGCTGGACCAATCCAGGCCTCACCAACTCGCCAGGTCCATGATGGACATCGAGGTAAACGGTCGCATTACAAACTGTTTATTTGACTGTGAGAGTACAGAGAGCTTTATTCACCCTAACACAGTGAGCCGCTACGCCCTTCCAGTACTGCCAGTGAAGCAAATGATCTCCATGGCTTCAAAGTCCCACTCGGTGGATGTCCTCGGGTATTGCGTGGCGACCCTGACTGTACAGGGCACAGTGTACAAAAATTTCAGGCTCCTCGTGCTGCCATAACTCTGCGCTGCCGTACTTCTGGGGCTAGATTTCCTGAATCACCTTAAGAGCGTCACCATGGAGTAGAATGGGCCTTTTCCCCCGCTCTCCGTTTGCAATCAGCAGTTCTTAGATCGCCACCGCGCACCACCTGCAGCCTCTCGACCCTTAAAGTCGCTTCCCCCCCCCCCTCACTGTTTGAAAATCTCACCCCCGATTGCAAGCCCATCGCCACCAAGAGCAGATGGTACAGTGCTGGAGACAGAGCTTTTATCAGGTCCGAAGTGCAACGGCTCCTAGGGGAGGGGATCATTGAGGCCAGTACCAGCCCCTGGAGAGCCCAAGTGTTAGTTGTTAAAACTGGGGAGAAACATCGCATGGTCATTGACTACAGTCAGACCATTAACCGAAACACGCAACTGGACGCATACCCCCTTCCCCGCATATCTGACATGGTTAATCAGATTGTGCAATATCGGGTGTTCTCCACCATCGACTTAAAATCTGCATACCACCAGCTCCCTATCCGCCCGGAGGACCGCCAATATACTGCCTTCGAGGCGGATGGCCGCCTCTATCACTTCCTTAGGGTCCCCTTCGGCGTCACCAACAGGGTCTCGGTTTTCCAGCGTAAGATGGACCGAATAGTAGACCAGAACGGGCTGCGGGCCACCTTCCCGAACCTGGATAACGTCACCATCTGCAGCCATGATCAGCAGGACCACGACGCCAACCTCCACAAATTCCTCCACACCGCCACACTCCTAAATCTGACCTATAATAAGGAGAAGTGCGTATTCCGCACACGCCGCCTCGCCATCCTTGGTTGTGTTGTGGAAAACGGGGTCATCGGTCTCAATCCCGACCGCATGCGTTCCCTCCTGGAACTCCCCCTCCCCACCAGCCTCAAAGCACTGAGGAGATGCCTGGGCTTCTTCTCGTATTACGCCCAGTGGGTCTCCAGTTATGCGGATAAAACCCGTCCGCTCATCAAATCCACCTCTTTTCCCCTGACGGCAGAGGATCTCCTGGCCTTCGACTGCATCAAATCCGACATCGCAAAGGCCACGATGCACGCTGTAAACAAATCCATCCCCTTCCAGGCGGAGAGCGATGCGTCTGACTTCGCCCTAGCTGCCACCCTTAACTAGGCGGGCAGACCCGTGGCCGCCTTCTCTTGAACTCTCCAAGGCCCTGAAATTCGACACTCCTCTGTCGAAAAGGAGGCCCAAGCCATAGTGGAAGCTGTACGGCACTGGCGCCACTACTTAGCTGGTAAACGATTCACCCTGCTCACGGACCAACGGTCAGTTGCATTCATGTTTAATAACACACAGGGGGGCAAGATCAAAAACGATAAAATATTGAGGTGGAGAATCAAGCTCTCCACCTACAATTACGGCATCTTATATCAGCCCAGGAAGCTCAATGAGCCCCCAGACGCCCTGTCCCGGGGAATATGTGCCAGCGCACAAGTAGACCAATTGCAGACTCTCCACAACGACCTCTGCCACCCATGGGTCACCAGGTTTTTTCACTTCATTAAAGCCCATAACCTGCCCTACTCCATTGAGGAAGTCAGGTCTATAACCAGACACTGCCAGGTCTGCGCAGAGTGCAAGCCGCACTTCTATCGGCCAGACAGAGCACACTTCATAAAAGCCACCCGTCCTTTCGAACGCCTAAGCATTGACTTCAAAGGCCCTCTCCCCTCTTCTGACCGCAACATATACTTCCTCAACGTCATTGACGAATATTCACGTTTCCCCTTCGCTATTCCCTGCCCGGATATGACCTCGGCCACGGTCGTCAGGGCCCCGCACAGCCTCTTCACCCTGTTCGGTTTCCCTAGCTATATCCATAGCGACTGGGGATCCTCCTTTATGAGTGATGAGCTACGACAGTACCTACTCTCCAAAGGCATAGCCTCGAGTAGGACCACCAGCTACAACCCCAGGGGTAACGGACAGGTAGAGAGGGAGAACGCGACAGTCTGGAAGGCCATTTTACTAGCTCTGAGATCTAAAGGTCTTCCAGTCACCCGCTGGCAAGAGTTCCTCCTTGATGCACTACACTCGATTAGATCACTCCTTTGCACAGCTACCAATGCTACCCCTCATGAAAGAATGTTTGTTTTCCCCAGGAAGTCCTCCTCGGGGACCTCACTACCGTTGTGGCTGACGTCCCCAGGCCCTGTCCTGCTCCGGAATCACGTGAGGACCAATAAGTCGGACCCCCTGGTCGAAAGGGTCCAACTCCTCCACGCCAACCCCCAATACGCCTATGTGGCGTACCCCGACTGGCGGGAGGACATGGTCTCTATTCGAGGCCTGGCACCCGCAGGTGCCCCAGGGACCACTACGACCCACAACCCCACACCCCCAACGTTGTCCATACAGCACCGGGGCCACAGCACGCTCCCCTAGCCCCCGTATACAGCACGCCTGAGCCCCAGGAGCCGCCACCATGCACCTGACAATCTGAAGGGACTACAGACGACTCGAGCGACTACGACCTGGCGCCTGATCCAACACCACAGTCACCTGAATCGACACCACAACCGGCACTACGGCAGTCGCAGCGGCAGATCAAGCCTCCAGAGAGACTAAATTTGTAATTCTGTAAATATCGTTCCACCCACCTCACCCCCACCGGACTCTTTTTTTAAAAGCAGAGGGTGAATGTGGTAAACCACTGTTAGCTTATTGCCTGTGTGTGTGTGACATGCCTGGACACGCCCCTGCCGGCCCTGTCCGGGACTCCTCCCCCCCCCCCCCCCCCGGTCCAGGTACAAAGGCGACTGCTCCCCACCCCCCTGCCTCAGTCTGGACCAGTTCATCGGCATGGGTGTGCTCCAAGTCTTTTGTGAATAAAAGCCTATTTGTTCTTGCATACAAACTAGTCTTTGCTTGATTGGTGGTGCATCAGTAATGTTCTTTGTTCTCTGGGAGATCGCTAAACAAATCCTCCCAGCATTGACATCGCTGGTTTCTCACACCCCACGAACATCGCTGGCCTCCCCGTGCCCCACTGATCAGGACATCCCTGGACTCCCCATCCCCCACTGACCAGGACATCCCTGGACTCCGCATTGCCACCCATCCCCCCCCGACCCCGGTCACCCACAGTGCGCTGACCCCCCCCCGACCCCGTTCACTCAGAGTGCTGGTCTCACTGCTGTCTTTCACACAGAGAGCGCTGGACTGCCATGCATACATCCTGCCTGCAAGGATTCTCCCTTGTTGAGTGAGACCTTTGAGCACTTTGAGTTCCAGGCACCCACCACCCTCTGTGTAAAAAAACTTGCCTTGTCCATCTCCTTTAAACCTATGCCCCCTCGTAATTGACTCTTTCACCTTGGGAAAAAGCTTCTGACTATCCACTCTGTCCATGCCCCTCATAATCTTGTAGACTTCTATCAGGTCACCCCTCAACTGTTGCAGTGAGAACAAACCAAATTTCTCCATCTATGCGTGGAGCCAGAGGAAATGAACGAGGTATTAAATGAGTACTTTGCATCAGTATTCATCAAAGAGAAGGATTGGTGGATGATGAGTCTGGGAAAGGATGTGTAGATAGTTTGAGTCATGTTGAGATCAAAAAGGAGGAGGTATTGGGGTTCTTGAGAAGCATTAAGATAGACAAGTCCCCAGGGCCTGATGGGATATACCCCAGAATACTGAGAGAAGCAAGGGAGGAAATTACTGGGGCCTTGAGAGAAATCTTTGTATCCTCACTGACTACAGGGGAGGTCCCAGAAGATTGGAGAATAGCCAATATTGTTCCTTTGTTTAAGAAGGGTAGCAAGAATAATCCAGGTAACTACAGGCCGGTGAGCCTTACATCAGTGGTAGGGAAATTATTGGAGAGGATTCTTCGAGACAGGATTTATTCCCACTTGGAAATAAGTGGACGTATTAGTGAGAGGCAACATGGTTTTGTGTAGGGGAGATCATGTCTCACGAACTTGATCACGTTTTTCGAGGAAGTGACGAAGATGATTGATGAGGGTAGGGCAGTGTGTTGTCTACATGGTCAAGGTCCCTCATGGCAGACTGGTGTAGAAGGTGAAGTCACATGGGATCAGAGTTGAGCTGGCAAGGTGGATACAAAACTGGCTCGGTCAAAGAAGTCATGATGTGGAAATGCCGACATTGGACTGGGGTAAACACAGTGAGGAGTCTAACAACACCAGGTTAAAGTCCAACAGGTTTATTTGGTAGCAAACGCCACTAGCTTTCGGAGCGCTGCTCCTTCGTCAGATGGAGTGGAAATCTGCTTGTTTGGTCAAAGAAGACAGGGTAGCAGTAGAAGGGTGCATTTCTGAATGGAGGGCTTTGACAAGTGGAGTTCCTTGAATCAGTGCTGGGACCTTTGCTCTTTGTAATATATATAAATGATTTGGAGGAAAATGTAACTGGTTTGATTAGTAAGTTTGCGGATGACACAAAGGTTGGTGGATTTGCAGATAGTGATGAGGACCATCAGAGGATACAGCAGGATATAGATCGGTTGGAGACTTAGGCAGAGAGATGACAGATGAAGTTTAATCCGGGCAAATGTGAGGGAATGCATTTTGGAAGGCCTAATACAGATAGGAAATATGCAGTAAATGGCAGAACCCTGAAGAGTATTGATAGGCAAAGGGATCTGGGTGTACAGGTACACAGGTCACTGAAAGTGGCAATGCAGGTGGAGAAGATAGTCAAGAAGGCACACGGCATGCTTACCCTCTTCGGCCGCGGCATTGAGTTTAAAAATTGGCAAGTCATGTTGCAGCTTTATAGAACCTTAGTTAGGCCGCACTTGGAATATAGTGTTCAATTCTGGTCGCCACACTACCAGATGGCTGTGGAGGCTTTGGAGAGGGTACAGAAAAGATTTACCAGGATGTTGCCTGGTATGGAAGGCATTAGGTATGAGGAGAGGTTGGAGAAACTTGGTTTGTTCTCACTGGAACAGTTGAGGGGCGACCTGATAGAAGTCTACAAGATTGAGAGGCATGGACAGAGTGGATAGTCAGAAGCTTTTTCCCAGGGTGGAAGAGTCAATTACCAGGGAGCATAGGTTAAGGTGCGAGGGCCAAGGTTTAAAGGAGATGGACGAGGCAGGTTTTTTTACACAGAGAGTAGTGGGTTCCTGGAACTCACTGCCGGGGGAGGTAGTGGAAGCGGATACGGTAGTGGTTTTTAAGGGGCGTCTTGACAAATACATGAATAGGATGGGAATAGAGGGATATGGTCCCCGGAAGCGTAGGGGGTTTTAGTTAAGTCGGGCAGCATGGTTGGTGCAGGCTTGGAGGGCCGAAGGGCCTGTTTCTGTGCTGTAATTTTTTTGTTCTTTGCACCGGAGGGGGTGCAGAGGAGATGCTGCCTGTGATGGAACATTTAAGTTATGAAGGAGGTTGGATAGGCTTGGGTTGTTTTCAGTTGAAGCAGAGAAGACTGAGGGGGGACCTGATTGAGGTGTTCAAGATTATGAGCAGCATGGACAGGGTGGATAGGGAGCAGCTGTTCCCCTTAGTTGACGGGTCAGTTATGAAGCGACACAAGTTAAAAGTGAGGGGTGGGAGGTTTAGGGGAGATTTGAGGAAAAATCGTTTTTACTCAGGGGGTGGTGACAATCTAGAATGCACTGCCTGGGAGTGTGGTGGAGGTGGGATACCTCATCCTTTAAAACGTACGTGGAAGAGTACTTGGCATGCCATAACATTCAAGGCAATGGGCCAAGTGCTGGCAAATGGGATTAGGTGCGCAGGTCAGGGCATTTCATGCGTCGCTGCAGACTCGATGGGCCAAAAGGCCTCTTCCGCACTGTAGTTTTCTGTGATTCTAAATCAGCACCTTTGGAGATGGCTCACCCTCTATTGAAACCAGGTTGCCTGTACATTATTCACCATGAAATTTACCTAACAAGCCCATAACTGGCCCAAACTGGTTGGACCTGGACTCCCAGTTGCACCAAGCCAGAGCTGTGTTTAAGCTGCAATGATGGACACACAGGCAGTCACACCAGGAAGATGGCACAGAGGAGAAGTGCCCCCACGTTTTTAGTGGTTGAGCAGGTCTACCTGCTGGATGCAGTGTAGGAGAGGCGCAAGTTGCTCTACGTCACTGAAGGCCGTCATCCAAAGGGTCGCGCGGCAAATGCCATCTGGGAGGCTGTGGCCACAACTGTAAGTGCCCGGAGAACAGTGCCGCAAAAAGATGGATGACCTTCAGGCAGCAAGGGTGAGTGTGCATCCCATTCTGAAAGCAGTACGTGTGCTGCACTTACAATGTGAAACCATCCTCAGACACCCCAAGGGCAGCCACCAACCACCCCCCTCTCCCAGCACTGCTCCCAACCCCTTTGGCACCCCCCCAATCAGCACCCCACAATGGGGAGGCATTGCCCCAAAACACTCCACCCGAGCACCCTCACCCCCAACATACATTGCACCCTGTGCCCTCCCATTCATCATGCTTTCAACCCCCTATATCACCACAGGAAAAAACTGGACACAACTGCCACGAGAGTGAGAAAACTTGTGGTGGTATACCCGAACTGGGCCTGCTCATGGGGTTTGAGCAGCACGCCCGGGAGCTGGCAGGGGAAGCGGAGCAGAAAATGGTCACCGACAGCCAGTTGGTATCCGGCATGCAAGTGAGCATCAGCTGAACCCTATTCCTGAGGTCTTCTTTGAAATAAGTGCCATGCTGCACCAGCTGTTTCCCTTCCCTTCCACTAACGTGTGTCCTTTCTTACAGGAGTTGATCCTGATGCTCCGGGCCCTTCTGGTGTCACCGCCCCCACTGCTGCTCCTGCTGAGACTCCCCAGGACACCTCGGTATACACCTCGGAGGTAGCTGAGGAATCCTCCAAGGACAGCACCAGTGAGTCGGCACAGGCATCAACAACACAACTCACCAACATAGAGACTATTACGACAGTGGGTCACTTACTGGTGAGCACTTCACAGCCGCTAATGCACATCGGGTGAAGGTGGGAATATCCAAGGGCTCGGGACATGCGGAAGTCTGCCAAAAGCAAGGATTCAGCTGGCCCCAAGCCAGGTGACAGGCCTCGGGGATCGGTCATCCTGAGGCTGGTGGAGATGCATCAGCAAACCCAGGGAGTGTGGATGGACTATCAGTAACCATGCTGTGACTGCAAGCCTGTTTAGAGGAGTTAAACAGAGTGCTGTTGCAGGAGGTAGTCACGGCACAGTGTGGTAACCAGTCCAACACTGTAAGGGTGGCGCCGCAGTGGAAAGTCTGGCCCATGGGGATTTGACCTCATGGGTGACAGGGTGCAGGCCATCCTGGAGACACAGCGGGCCATGGTTGGGGCTCTCACAGGGCTTCTGGAGACACAGCAGGCCTTGGCTGTGGGCCTCAACAACTTGGCCCAGTCTCTCAAGGCTAATGCTGAGGGGCTCCAGAACTTGGCTCGCTCACAGGATGCTGTAGCAGAGGGCCTCCAGAGCTTGGCCCAGTCTCAGAGCGGCCAGCGCTGAGGGATCACAGAACATGAGGCAGACGCATCTGGGCCTTCAGGACTGGCAGAGCCAGGTGACGCTGAGGCTTGTGGAGCTCAGTCCAGCTGCTCTGGTGTTGCGGGCTTTGATGTCAGCCTTTTAAATTGATCACAACTTTACCCTTCGAGTAACCAGACAAGTAACAGAGTCTTCTTAAACATACAAGCTATAGCAAGAACCCTGGGAAGCTACAGTTCATATCCCTATAGCTATCCAGAGTGGTGTATTCCAAGATACAAAGGCAATTAGTTTTCAAAATCAATTACAAGTAATTAGCATAAACCAATTACTTTACGCTTGCTTCATTATAATATCCAATCAGCGAAAAAACTTCATAGTACAGCTCGTTTCTGTATCTGTGAATCACTAACATTTTCCAGTTACAGATGTCTGATTTATGTGCTTTGCCAGACAAATGGCCTTGGTGTCTCTCTGTGAAGATTCTGATAAGACCTTTGTTTTTTAGCCTGTATGATTTTTTTTTATATTTATTGAAAATTTTCTTCGATTTCACATAGCAAACAAACACAGATACAGATTCACACAGTGCTTGCGTGTACATTCCAACACAACTGGGCACAGGGTTCCCCGTGGCCAGGGGACAAGCCCCCGCTACCCTTGGCACCCACCCCACCCAAGTCCCGTCTAATTGCACCAGTAATGACGGTAATAATATAAAAACAAAAAGACAGAGGAACGCCGCTGGAGAACAAACTGAGCACCCAAACAGCCCAGGCTATAAACTAGCAAGCGGGGAAAAGAGAGACAGCGAAGGAGAGAGAAGAAAGAGAGAAAAGAGAAAAGTTCTCGTGTTGGTCCCCACACCTCGGCAGGGTGGGCGGGTGTACTTGGGTAAAGGACCAGGGTGCGTCCACCAATCGGGGGAGGGGGGGTTCTGTGGGAGCACCTGGGGTCCTGGAGCCATTGGGTATCTACTCACCCGGCTCCAACTGCAGCTTCCCAACATGTGCTATAAAGGTTGCCAGGTCTTATAGAACCTAGCAGTGGACCCATCTACCATGCACCTCATCTTCTCCAGCTTAATGGTATCTACCACCTCATTCACCCACTGAGAGTGCGTGGGGGGTGCACTGATTTCCACCTAAACAGTCGTCTTGCCAGGAGGGTAATGAAAGCTACGAAATCCGCTTGGAATTTTGGCAGCGACGGATTCAAAGGCACGACCCCAAACAGGGCAGCCTGGGGGGGGGATGCACTTATGTCCCGATCTAGCATTGCCGCAATCGCCTCAAATATCAATGTCCAGTAGTTATACAGTGATGGGCAAGCCCAGAACATATGTAAGAGGGTGGAGGGAGCTTGCCGGCACCATTCACAAATGGGGCTTAGAGTCTAACCCAAGTTAGATATGCTCTGTGAAGGAGTTTACATTGTATCACACCCAGCTTGGCACATATTGAGGAGGAGTGTACTTGATGCAGTACAATGTCCCAATCCTCCTCCGAGAGCTCCACCCACAGATTTTGTTCCCATAAAGATTTAACCACTGATAGAGAGTTTTGTTGGGACAGAATTTGAGAATGAAAAACAGAAATGATACCACACAAAGTAATAGAAGGCACTAAGAAGATGTCAATGGAGATGGGAGCGTCAGAAATTGAGTGTCGGCCCTACAAACAAAGTCTCGAATTTGTAAATATCTGAAAAAGTGTGTTGCAGGTCAAGCAAACTTATCCACCACCTGCTGGAATGATGCAAACATGCTGTTCACATACAAGTCCCGGAATGTTCTGATCCCATGTTTGACCCACATGTTGAAGGCACCATCCAAAACAGATGGAAGAAAAAATGGTTAGCCGATACTGTGGAGGCCAGCGATCAGGTCTGAAACCCAAAGTGGCGTCTAAATTGTGTCCAAATTCGAAGAGTTGACTTGACAAGAACACTCCTAATATGTTGGGGGGAGGGAAAATTTACCAGGGAACATATCAAGGCAGTCAGGGAAGATGGAGCACAGGAGGAAGATTCTAACTGCAGCCAACAAGGAACCTCCTGTTGCCTCTCTCTCTGCACCCAACACACCACTGCTCTCATATTGGCTGCCCAATAATAAAATAGAAAATGCGGCAATTCCATACCCCCCCTCCCGTTTAGCACTTTGCAATTCTGTCCTCCGCATTCTTGGATTTTTCCTATTCCAGACAAAGCTTGAAATGAGCCAATCAAGTCTGTGAAAAAAGGATTTAGGGATAACACCGGGATGCACTGAAAGAGATATAAAAACTTAAGTTGTATGTTCATCTTCACCGCATTGATACGGCCCGTTAACGATAACGGGAGGATGGACCAACGTTTGAGGTCCTATTCCGTCCGCCCCATGAGTGGAGCAAAGTTAGCTCCAAAGAGTCCACTAAATTTGCTAGTCACTTGCACTCCCAAGTAAGTAAACTGCCTAATGACAATCTTGAAAGGCAGGAGCAGGAGGCTATGAGCCACTGTATTTGAAGGAAGGAGCTCACTCTTATTCAAGTTAAGCTTGTACCCTGAAATACGACTAAACCTCTCGAGTATAGATAAGACTTTGGGAATCGAGTTGGACGGGTTGCCGACATACAGCAATACTCTCCACTCGATTCCCTCCATGGGTCCGACACCGTGTATTGCGTGAGAAATGATTTAATAATTTCTGCCGACTTGGAAGATACAGCGGTCCTGGGGGAGGAGTGCTCCAGGGCAGGATTCAACCAACAGTTGAAATCTTCACCCAGCATCAACCGACGTGAATTCAAATTTGCAAGTGGCGTGAAAAACGACCGGAAAAGATATAGTAAAGACACAAAAAACATCCACACAGACCCTACCCACGAACACAGCGTCCCCCCCTCCCCCCTCCGCACGCACCCTCCCAAACAGGATGCCTGTGCCTCCAACACCCCCTTATCGTGGCACCTTCACGGCACTCCGCATAGGACACGATCTCCACCTCCATTCCCATCGCGGTCACAGGTGCTATAACCTGAAAAGGTCTGTAGAAATACCAAACATGTAACACTTAACCTCACAGTCGCAAAACCCATTACCCTTTCCTGGGCGACAATTCGATCCAGGTATGGCATGCAGGTTCATAAAAAACAAATATCAGTTTACATCCACCGTGCGGTCACCAGATTCAAAAGTCTGCTCCACAAATTTTATTGCCGCCGCCGGATCTGTGAACTTGTGCTCAGTTCCATTGTTGAGAGTAATCCTCGAGCAGGCTGGAAAGCAAAGTCCAAACCTGACCCCAGATAGTCACGCAGAGGTCATTTGACATCAGCAAAGGCCACCCTTCCCCTTGCCACCACCGGGGTAAAATCTGGAAATATCAACAGCTTATTTTCTCGGTACCTCAGTGTGGTAGCCTGTGCTGCTTACGCAAGATTCTGTCTCGTGCTGAGGTGTAATGTACTCATACAATAATGGGCCGAGGAGCTTCTCCTGATCTGGGCTTTGCCCATAACACTCTGTGCCAAAAGTGGCTCATCGTCAAGTTCCAGCACACTCTTCAATAGCCAGGTGACAAAGTTTGTGATTTTTAGGCCCTCGATTCCCTCCGGAAAGCTTATCAGACGGATGTTATTTCATCTTTGGCAACCTTCCATCTCATAACATTTCTCCCTTAGGGAATTAACCTCTGATGTCAAATGAGTAACTTGGCTCTTCAGATCGTAGATAGTGTTTCCACTAAATGCTTCCAAGTCCTCGCGCTCCTTCAAGCGGATTTCATGGGCGACGGTGACACCTTGGAGAGATTTATTAGATGATCCGAGCTCCTCTCTCAGCTCGTCTATCTTGGCCTGCAAGCCAGTGGCCCACCAGTCCAACTTACTGTCCAATCTTTGCATGGCCTCCAAAATAGCTTCCCTTGTCCTTTCACTCAGCGTGCTCTGTTCAGGGATCCCTCCAGGAGAGCGTGGTGGGGACCACCCCCCTCTCCCCCCCCCCCCTCCCCGCCAGCCCCTGTGGTCCTGCTCTTCGATATTGGTTTGCTTCCTGCCATTTTGCCACAGGTAGTGTAAGCCTGTGGGCTTATCCATTTCCTCCAGCCTGGAGTGCTATTTCTTGGTTCATGTATCAAGCTATCTCGCTGTTCAATCTACCAGAGTTCACATGGATTGCTTTTCACCTTTCTTCACCCTAAACCGGGCGAACAGAAGCAGCAAAGGATTCCCAGCCGAGCTGCAAGTTGCAACTCTCTCCCTCACTTTAATTCACCCTTGGTTGGGTGAAAAAAGAAACAGCACAGTGTCCCCAGGTTGATCTGACAGTTGCAGTTTTTATGACACAGAAGTTGTTCCCTGGGCTGCCCCCCACCCTAAACCAATTCACACTTGACTGAGTGAAAAAACTACAAGATGGTTCCAGCCTGAACTGCAAGTCCCAACGTGCCCCTCATAGAGCTGCGAAAAAAAAATCCAAAAGTAGAAATAGCAGCTTGCAATTTGCAGCAGGAGCTCAGTGGCTCCTGCTTCCCGCTTTAATTCACCCTTTCTGGGGTGAAAAAAGAACAGAGAGTTTGCAGACAGAGCTGCAACCACAGCCCCTCCCCCGCTGAGCACACACAGTAAATTCCGATCGGCAGGAAGGAATCTAAAAATAACCCTTTTCAGCTAGACTTTCGAAGTTCTCTCTTTGTAACTGCCGTCCAGGTATGTTTAAAGCTTGCTTGATGTACATTAACCTCTCTTCAGACCTCAACAAACAGCCGGATTTCAAAAAGGATCTTGACACCTGTGGATCATGCTTCCTCTCACACCAGCGCCATCTTTGATTCACCTGTATGATTTTTAAACTTGTGTGACTGTTAACCCTTTCAGTCCCCCCCTTGGCCATTGGCTGACCACCCAAAAAGGTCAATATGATGTTGAGAATACTGTTCCCAATACTTCAGGTGGGCCAGCCGTCCAGATGTTGGGAGGTATCCTAAACTGTTCTGCTGTAAATTTCAGCTTTTAACATCTCCGTTTTTATTCAGGGCGCCATGGGAACACTACCCCTGTCATCCCTGTCCTGATTATTTTCCACCAATTGGTTAGGCTATTCCCTGATATGACCCAGCAATGGTGTGTTCCTGTTCGAATCAGTCTGTTGGCAGTCTGGGTGGCTAGGTTCACCTGTTTACGTCCCTTATGGATCTGTTCTTTGAAGCGTTTGACATATTAATGGTAAAAGCAAACAGTTAATGGATAATTTCCGTAGCCTTTCGTATGGCCTGTCAGACCACTTTCCCCAGTGTCTTGTCAGTGTACAATGAGTTATCCCACCAGGCACCAAATGGCCCCGAGGACTTGGCAGTAGTGCTACAATAATCAAATGGCAGGTGGTCAACATCAGTACAAAGAACAAAGAACAGTACAGCACAGGAAACAGGCCCTTCGGCCCTCCAAGCCTGTGCCGCTCCTTGGTCCAACTAGACCAATCGTTTGTATCCCTCCATCCCCAGGCTGCTCACGTGACTATCCAGGTAAGTCTTTAACGATGTCAGCGTGTCTGCCTCCACCACCCTACTTGGCAGCGCATTCCAGGCCCCCACCACCCTCTATGTAAAAAACATCCCTCTAATATCTGAGTTATACTTCGCCCCTCTCACCTTGAGCCTGTGACCCCTCGTGATCGTCACTTCTGATCTGGGAAAAAGCTTCCCACCGTTCACCCTATCTATCCCCTTCATAATCTTGTACACCTCTATTAGATCTCCCCTCATTCTCCGTCTTTCCAGGGAGAACAACCCCAGTTTACCCAATCTCTCCTCATAGCTAAGACCCTCCATACCAGGCAACATCCTGGTAAACCTTCTCTGCACTCTCTCTAACGCCTCCACGTCCTTCTGGTAGTGCGGCGACCAGAACTGGACGCAGTACTCCAAATGTGGGCTAACCAGCGTTCTATACAGCTGCATCATCAGACTCCAGCTTTTATACTCTATACCCCATCCTATAAAGGCAAGCATACTATATGCCTTCTTCACCACCTGTGTTGCCACCTTCAAGGATTTGTGGACTTGCACACCTAGGTTTCTATACTCTTGATGGCTCTGCCATTTATTGTATAACTCCTCCCTACATTATTTCTTCCAAAATGCATCACTTCGCATTTATCTGGATTAAATTCCATCTGCCGCCTCTCCGCCCAATTTTCCAGCCGATCTATATCCTGCTGTATTGCCCGCCAATGCTCATCGCTATCCGCAATCTGCAAGTAAATGCATCTTCATGTGACTTCTTCTATTTGTTATATTCTGCTTCTCTTAGGTATAAATGAACTAATTGATCATACACAAGGATTGGTGAAACAATAATGTGGTTTCTTTATTTGAAGATAAAACTATATGCTGATAATGTTCACTGGTTTCTAAGTACAGTACGTCTGATTTCTATCACTACTGCTCATAGATAACCTTCATGTCATGGGACAACTGCATTATATCCTGCCAGGGTAGCTAATGATTGATAGCAGTTTAAGATACACTACCTTAAATTGTATGCATACCATCACAACATCCCCCATTTTTTCTAACTTAAGGTTTCGCCTTTAAGAATCAAATTATTTACATTAAAACTAAAGAAAATAATATTGGCTGGAATTCTCTGT
Source organism: Mustelus asterias (assembly GCF_964213995.1). Taxonomy (NCBI): domain Eukaryota; kingdom Metazoa; phylum Chordata; class Chondrichthyes; order Carcharhiniformes; family Triakidae; genus Mustelus; species Mustelus asterias. Next base: position 63,483,038 of record NC_135815.1, on the reverse strand, counting down.
CCTTGCCTGCAGCTGTAAATCTCCGGGCACGCTGCAGTGAATGGAAACTTAGCTGAGCGCCAAATTCTCTGTTCTCGCTGGCAGCAGTAATGGGCCGTGTGAGACTGGAGAATTCCGGCCATTGTGTCTGCATGTTTTTTAACACAGAGGAATAAAATTACAAATCTCTGAAACATATCAGTGACGGGCTTATTCATCCAACTTTAGTCACAGTGATCTTTCCTGGAGGCTGCTGTACACTTTCAGAACGCTGGTTAGGATGTCTGTGTTGCATCTTAGACCATGTTCTAATTGTAGTAGGATGTTTCTGGTTTTAGTACAGTTCTGAATTGGCATCTGTTTTGTCACATTGTTGTGCCATTTGATATTCGTAGTTGATGAAATCTTGGTTCTGGGTATATGCTGATGTTTTCTGCTGGATTCCATGTGCCATCAATTAAGTGCTGTACTCAATCTTTCTGTCCAATGTTCGGGTTGGGTAATTCATTAGTCGGATCTTTCATCTTCCCCTGTTTATCATGTAATGCATCACAGGTTCCTAGGAGTATTGACATATGATAGCTGGGGAGGTCTGTCCACACTTGCCTGCCAAATATCAGTTCTGCATTGGCTCTGCAGTATGAAGTTTGCAATTTCAGAATTAGGACGTGTGTTGAGTTCAAATTATAGCCCATTCGCTGATGATCTGCATTGCCGAATTAGGTGGTCTTATCCCAGTTTAGCATTGCGTTTCCAATGGTGATCCTTGTGGTCTGTGGTCAAAGAACAAAGAACAATACAGCACAGGAACAGGCCCTTCGGCCCTCCAAGCCCGTGCCGCTCCCTGGTCCAAACTAGACCATTCTTTTGTATCCCTCCATTCCCACTCCGTTCATGTGGCTATCTAGATAAGTCTTAAATGTTCCCAGTGTGTCCGCCTCCACCACCTTGCCTGGCAGCGCATTCCAGGCCCCCACCACCCTCTGTGTAAAATATGTCCTTCTGATATCTGTGTTAAACCTCCCCCCCTTCACCTTGAACCTATGACCCCTCGTGAACGTCACCACCGACCTGGGGAAAAGCTTCCCACCGTTCACCCTATCTATGCCTTTCATAATTTTATACACCTCTATTAGGTCACCCCTCATCCTCCGTCTTTCCAGGGAGAACAACCCCAGTTTACCCAATCTCTCCTCATAACTAAGCCCCTCCATACCAGGCAACATCCTGGTAATCCTCCTCTGTACTCTCCAAAGCCTCCACGTCCTTCTGGTAGTGTGGCGACCAGAACTGGACGCAGTATTCCAAATGCGGCCGAACCAACGTTCTATACATCTGCAACATCAGACCCCAACTTTTATACTCTATGCCCCGTCCTATAAAGGCAAGCATGCCATATGCCTCTTCACCACCTTCTCCACCTGTGACGTCACCTTCAAGGATCTGTGGACTTGCACACCCAGGTCCCTCTGCGTATCTATACCCTTTATGGTTCTGCCATTTATCGTATAGCTCCTCCCTACATTATTTCTACCAAAATGCATCACTTCGCATTTATCAGGATTGAACTCCATCTGCCATTTCTTTGCCCAAATTTCCAGCCTATCTATATCCTTCTGTAGCCTCTGACAATGCTCCTCACTATCTGCAAGTCCTGCCAATTTTGTGTCGTCCGCAAACTTACTGATCACCCCAGTTACACCTTCTTCCAGATCGTTTATATAAATCACAAACAGCAGAGGTCCCAATACAGAGCCCTGCGGAACACCACTAGTCACAGGCCTCCAGCCGGAAAAAGACCCTTCCACTACCACCCTCTGTCTTCTGTGACCAAGCCAGTTCTCCACCCATCTAGCCACCTCCCCCTTTATCCCATGAGATCCAACCTTTTGCACCAACCTACCATGAGGGACTTTGTCAAACGCTTTACTAAAGTCCATATAGACGACATCCACGGCCCTTCCCTCGTCAATTCTTCAAAAAACTCCAACAGGTTAGTGAGGCATGACCTCTCACAAAACCATGCTGACCATCGTTAATGAGTTTATTCCTTTCTAAATGCGCATACATCCTATCTCTAATGGTCCTTATCAATGATTTGACAATATCAAAAATGATGACCAAGAACTGAGGGAAGGGGTGTTATGGAGTCATAGAGGTTTACAGCATGGAAACAGGCCCTTCGGCCCAACTTGTCCATGCCGCCCTTTTTTTAAATCCCTAAGCTAGTCCTAATGGCCAACATTTGGCCCGTATCCCTCGATACCCATTTAACCCATGTAACTGTCTAAACATTTTAAAAGACAAAATTGTACCCGCCTCTACTACTACCTCTGGCAGTTCTTTCCAGACACTCGCCACCCTTTGTGTGAGAAAACTGCCCCTCTGGACCCTTTTGTATCTCTCCCCTCTCACCTTAAACCTATGCCCTCTAGTTTTAGACTCCCCTAGTGTTGCTAATATATATTTAAGGAAGAAGTGAAAGCTGAAAGAAGGGAAGAGATGAATTAACACTGAATGATGTGAAAGGTGTTGGTATGAGTTTAAGGAAGTAGAGAAAAGCGCTCATGTGCACTTTAGGAAAGAGTGAAAGTTGCCATTGTGAACAGTGGTCTAGAGTAAAAGGTGCTAGAATTATCTGAGAAAAGGGATAAAATGTGCTTATATCAACTGAGGATGTGTATGAATATGTATTAGGAAAGGAGCGAAAGATGCCAGTGTGAACTGAGGAGTAGGGAGAGATGAACTCATTTGGATAACATTTATTTTCAAAAATTACTGCAGAGGTCAATAATTAAGCTTGAGTTTAAATGAGGATTGAGCTGGGGTGTTGTGTGGGGGTGTGTTCCATGGAGGGCAATGTTTTGTATGTGGTGGGGTGGGAGATTGTGTTTGGGGGAAGGTGATTCTATTAATTTTTGCACAGGGCTCTTTAAAAGATTAAGTTGTTGGCAGGGTGAGCTCAATCACAGCCTGCCCCACCAGCATTATATTTTGGGAACTGCCCCTTAGATTTTTTTTCGGTTATCACTTGAACATTATGGTGAGAAAGTCATCAATGGCTTTAATCCTGTTTTTCCTGTCTGCTGCACCACAGCCAAAAAATGGGAAAACCCTCCCCACATGTCCTTTTTCTTGACCAGGTGTTCTACTAATACTTCCAGCCTTACATCCCTCCGTCTATCCTTACATCCCTCCGTCTAGGTTTATTTGGTAGCAAAAGCCACACAAGCTTTTGGAGCCTTAAGCCCCTTCTTCAGGTGAGTGGGGAATTCTGTTCTCAAACAGGGCATATAAAGACACAAACTCAATTTACATGAATAATAGTTGGAATGTGAATACTTACAACTAATCAAGTCTTTAAGATACAAACAATGTGCGTGGAGAGAGCATCAAGACAGGCTAAAGAGATGTGCATTGTCTCCAGACAGGACAGCCAGTGAGACTCTGCAGGTCCAGGCAAGCTGTGGGGATTACAAATAGTGTGACATGAACCCAATATCCCGGTTGAGGCTGTCCTCATGTGTGCGGAACTTGGCTATCAGTTTCTGCTCAACGACTCTGCACCGTCGTGTGTCGTGAAAACCGCCTTGGAGAACACTTACCTGAATATCAGAGGCCGAATGCCCGTGATCGCTGAAGTGCTCCTCAAAAGGAAGAGAACAGTCTTGCCTGGTGATTGTTGAGCGGTGTTCATTCATCCGTTGTCGCAGCGTCTGCATGGTTCCCCAATGTACCATGCCTCGGGACATCCTTTCTTGCAGTGAATCAGGTAGACAGCGTTGGCCAAGTTACAAGAGTTGCAAGAGTGCACCTGGTGGATGGTGTTCTCACGTGAGATAATGGCATCTGTGTCGATGATCCAGCGCGTCTTGCAGAGGTTGCTGTGGCAGGGTTGTGTGGTGTCGTGGTCACTGTTCTCCTGAAGGCTGGGTAGTTTGCTGCGGACAATGGTCTGTTTGAGGTTGTGCGGTTGTTTGAAGGCAAGAAGTGGGGGTGTGGGGAATGGCCTTGGCAAAAATTAAGCCCTCGGCTGAGAACTTCGATTTCATCTGGTTGAAATGTGTAGTCGGACAAGTTGACAATGGACTTCCCTGCAGTGGTACTGTTTTCTACTGTGGTACCGGAGGAGGCTTGGTTGCTGCTGGTGGTGATGCCGAGTTTCTCAAGTTTCCTCCGGAGCCTTCAACATGTCATTGATGAAGACGAGCATCTCGCCAAGGCCATCCCCACGCCCCCAATTCTTGCCTTCAAACAACTGCACAACCTCAAACAGACCATTGTCCGCAGCAAACTACCCAGCCTTCAGGAGAACAGTGACCATGACACCACACAACCCTGCCACAGCAACCTCTGCAAGACGTGCCGGATCATCGACACAGATGCCATTATCTCACGTGAGAACACCATCCACCAAGTACACGGTACATACTCTTGCAACTCGGCCAACGCTGTCTACCTGATTCGCTGCAGGAAAGGATGTCCCGAGGCATAGTACATTGGGGAAACCATGCAGACACTGCGACAACGGATGAATGAACACCGCTCGACAATCACCAGGCAAGACTGTTCTCTTCCTGTTGGGGAGCACTTCAGCGGTCACGGGCATTCGGCCTCTGATATTCGGGTAAGCGTCCTCCAAGGCGGCCTTCATGACACACGACGGCGCAGAGTCACTGAGCAGAAACTGGTAGCCAAGTTCCGCTCACATGAGGACGGCCTCAACCGGGATATTGGGTTCATGTCACACTATTTGTAATCCCCACAGCTTGCCTGGACCTGCAGAGTCTCACTGGCTGTCCTGTCTGGAGACAATACACATCTCTTTAGCCTGCCTTGATGCTCTATCCACTCACATTGTTTGTATCTTAAAGACTTGATTAGCTGTAAGTATTCGCATTCCAACCATTATTCATGTAAATTGAGTTTGTGTCTTTACATGCCCTGTTTGTGAACAGAATTCCCACTCACCTGAAGAAAGGGCTTGGGGCTCCGAAAGCTTGTGTGGCTTTTGCTACCACATAAACCTGTTGGACTTTAACCTGGTGTTGTTAAACTTCTTACTGTGTTTACCCCAGTCCAACACCGGCATCTCCACATCGGGAATTGAACCCACAGACTTCTGACTCCCAGCGATGCTAACTAAAAGCTGTATATGACTGAGAAAAATTACCATATTAACATCCACAGTCCTTACTAATAGATATGCATTTCAACAGAGCAAAGAGCATTCCAACAATTCTCAACTGTGCGGCTGTATTTTTCAAATTGAAACTGGAGAAGATTGAACCCAGCGAAAGATACAGGAAGTGTTTCAAAACATGTGCTAAGCCATGGTAACTGCTTTATCAGGTTGAATTTCATAGAAAACCCAATCATAAGTTCCATCTTACCTCCGGTTTCCTTTTTCCGATTGGCTAGACTCCTTGTACCCCTGAGCAACAATTTGGCAGTGTTTTATTTCTGTTTTATCTGCATATCACTGAGCAAAACGTGGTCAATGGTCACTTTGCAGTTTACAAAACAAATTTACAAAAGATGAGCACATCATTTCTCCTTCCCGTTAGTTATACAATTTAAGCTTGCAAGTTCTGGCTCACAATCAGCTCAGTCATGTGACTACACGGGCAGGTTAACCGCTATTTCTATTCTTGGACAGTGCAATTAGTAATTGAAAAAAATTCTACATGTTTCATGACAGCCGTTCAATGGGGTACAAGAGCAGCCAGCTGCCCGCAGTATATCTAACATTACCAGCAACTCCATCAAGTGAAATCCAAGCAACATTCATGGATGATGACTGAGAACAGGGATCGTCAACCTGCTGCTCCGGAGCTGCATGAAGCTCTTTAATATCTCACTTGCAACTCCTGTGTGGTTACATTTCGTGATCAATGTTGCCGTGTCTATTGGGTTTTTGAAAAATAAAAATGAACAACATTGATCCAAGATCTGGTCTAACTGTAATCTAGATACATTAAGCATCTGTTAGACTTTCTATTTTCAATTAAAGCAGTGCACTTAAATTCAATGTAGCAAATTAACAAGGCTTAAGATCTTTGTGGAAAACTAGTTGTGAAAGAAATATGTTATGATTTTGCAGAAAATAAAGTTGACAAAGGTAAATGTAATATTTGGGTGTAATCAAGATTCACATCTGAAAGCAAAACTAATGGGTTTTCCTATTCCTGAGATGTAGGAACTGGATTTTTCCGTGACCTACATACAACATTGAGATTATATGATATTTAATAGAAACTGTGGTCGTTCTTATAAGAGGCAGAGAAAAGTTAAACTTTTTTTACAATATTAAATAAGTGCATCATATTATTTAAATTCCCAATTAACAATGTTTTCCTCTTAAGATATTCTTATACCTATTCTTTATTTTTCTTTTGTCTCATGGCTCTGAATAGTTTTTATTTAGATTTTTTTTGTAAAAGGCTTTCAGGTAAAAATGGCAGGTAAAAACACCTGGTGACATTGTGCTGATGAATGGAGTATGGGTGAGGAAAGTCTGGTCATGAAAGTACAGGTGCTCAGAAGTCAGGTTGCTCCATGGGTTATAGGATCAGCTGATTTAAAAATGCAGAGAATATGTCCAGATATTGTGCTGACCTTAAGTAGATAGAGAGGACGGGCGGAATTTGAGAAAATGGGAATCCGCAATATCAGTTTTTTTAGCGTGCTCTGCATTGCAATCTTTCAACACTTAGTGCAATAAAAGAACCTCCATGCAAATTACGTCACTATGGAGGCTCCAGGTGCCCGACGCACCCAAAGTGGCCGCAGCTGTGTGCTGTTAAGCGCGGGGGGGGGGGGGGGGCTGCATTTAAACACTATTGATGCACTCAAATTCAATCACACTACGAAGATGGCACCTCAGAGCAGCTCCATGGTTAACTGAGAGAGAGAGAGAGTTGGGACGGCTGCTGGACGCTGTGGATGAAAGGAGGACCATCTTCTCCCAAGAAAATCAGTAGCCCAGGGGCCTGGCTGGCAATGAGACCTGGGAAGCGGTGGCAGCAGCAGTAAGTGCCTGTGCACTGGATGGAGGACTGGCACCAGTGCCGAAAGAAACGGGTGACATCGTGGTTAGCACTGCTGCCTCACAGCGCCGGGGTCCCAGGTTCGATTCCTGGCTTGGGTCACTGTCTGTGTGGAGTCTGCATGTTCTCCCCATGTCTGCATGGATTTTCTCTGGGTGCTCCAGTTTCCTCCCACAGTCTGAAAAGCGTGCTGGTTAGGTGCATTAACCCCAAACAGGCACCGTGGTGTGGCGACTAGGGGAATTTCACAGTAATTTCATTGCAGTGTGAATGTGAGCCTTACTTGTGATTAATAAATAAACTTTAAACTGAAGAACCTCCTTTGGGCAGCAAGGGTGAGTGTCCATTCTGTCCTGGCATCAGACCCATCTGTTGCACCTTGAATGTCCACATCGATCCACTCCCTGACACCCCAGGACCTTCCAGCACCCGACACCCTCGCAACTTCTTGTAGCCCTCTGGCACCACAGTCACAACCCCTGCCTGCCGAGGCATGGCCCCGATAGACATCACTCGATTGCCCCCATCCCCAACACCCCGCAACCTTCCAGCCATCAGGCTTTGAATCCCCGCTTTGTCCCCACAGAAGATGGCCCATAATTGCCGGGAGCAGGAGAAGACCAGAGGTGGGGTTCCTGAGCTGCATCCCATCACCCAATTCAAGCCACAAAACTTTCATTCATGACCATCTCAAGTAAGTTGCAATGTACCCAGATTTATCCCTCCCTTGCACTGAACCATGTGCTAAATGTTCCGGGATATATGTGTTTTAGATGAGACAGAAGGGAAGGCAAAAAAGATGGGGGCATTGTAATACTGGTTAGGGAACATATTACAGCTGTACAGAGGGAGGATATCTTGGAAATCTGTGGGTAGAGCTCAGAAACAGGAAGGGGCAGTCACAATGATGGGGGTGTACTACAGGCCTCCGAACAACCCATGGGAAGTTGAAAAATGGATATGTAGAACATAGAACATTACAGTGCAGTACAGGCCCTTCGGCCCTCGATGTTGCGCCGACCAGTGGTACCAATCTAAAGCCCCTCTAATCTACACTATTCCAATATCATCCATATGTTTATCCAATAACCACTTGAACGCTCTCAACATTGACGAGTCCACTACTGCTGCAGGCAGGGCATTCCACACCCTTACTACTCTCTGAGTAAAGAACCTACCTCTAACATCTATCCTATATCTCTCACCCCTCAATTTAAAGCTATGTCCCCTCGTGCTAGCCAACACCATCCGAGAAAAAAGGCTCTCACTATCCACCCTATCTAATCCTCTGATCATCTTGTATGCTTCTATTAAGTCACCTCTTAACCTTCTTCTCTCTAACGAAAACAACCTCAAGCCCCTCAGCCTTTCCTCATACGATTTTCCCACCATACCAGGCAACATCCTGGTAAATCTCCTCTGCACCCTTTCCAACACTTCCACATCTTTCATATAATACGGCGACCAGAACTGTACACAATACTCCAAATGCGGCCGCACCAGAGTTTTGTACAGTTGCAGCATGACCTCCTGGCTCCGAAACTCAATCCCTCTACCAATAAAAGCTAACACACCGTACGCCTTCTTAACAACCCTATCAACCTGGGTGCCAACTTTCAGGGAACTATGCACATGGACACCCAGATCCATAAGACATAGGAGCGGAAGTAAGGCCATTCGGCCCATCGAGTCCACTCCACTCCATCCCTCTGTTCATCCACACTACCAAGTATCTTACCATTAGCCCAGTACTCTGTATTCCTGTTACTCCTTCCAAAGTGAATCACCTCACAGTTTTCCGCATTAAACTCCATTTGCCACCTCTCAGCCCAGCTCTGCAGCTTATCTATGTCCCTCTGTAACCTGCCACTTCCCTCCGCACTGTCTACAACTCCACCGACTTTAGTGTCATCCGCAAATTTACTAATCCATCCTTCCACGCCCTCATCCAAGTCATTAATAAAAATGACAAACAGCAGTGGCCCCAAAACAAATCCTTGCGGTACACCACTAGTAACTGAACTCCAGGATGAATATTTCCCATCAACCACCACCCTTTGTTTTCTTACAGCTAGCCAATTCCTGATCCAGCAGATTCTGGACGGATATAGAAATAATAGGATTGTTGTAGCAGGAGACTAATTTTCCTCATATTGACTGGAAATCCCTTAGGGCTGGGGTCCGGATGGTGAGGAATTTGTTAAGTGTGTACAGGAAGGTTTTTAGAATAATATGTAGATGGTCTTTTTTTATTCGTTCGTGGGACATGGGTGTTGATGGCTGGCCAGCATTTATTGTACATCCCTAGTTGCCCTTGAGAAGGTGGTGGTGAGCTGCTGCCTTGAATCGCTGCAGTCCATGTTCTGTGAGTTGACCCACAATGCAGTTAGGGAGGGAATTCCAGGATTTTGACCCCGTGACTGCGAAAGAACAGCGAAATATTTCAAAGTCAGGACAGTGAGTGACTTGGAGGGGAACTTGCAGGATGGTGGTGTTCCCATTTATCTGCTGCCCTTGTCCTTCTGGATGGAAGTGGTCATGGGTTTGGAAGGTGCTATCTAAGGATCTTTGGTGAATTGCTGCAGTGCATCTTGTAGATAGTACGCACTGCTGCTACTGAGCGTCGGTGGTGGAGGGAATGGATGTTTGTAGATGTGGTGCCAATCAAACGGGCTGCTTTGTCCTGGATGGTGTCAAGCTTCTTGAGTGTTGTTGGAGCTGCACCCATCCAGGCAAGTGGGGAGTATTCCATCACACTCCTGACTTGTGCTTTGTGGAGTCAGGGGGTGAGTTACCCGCCGCAATATTCCTAGCCTCTGGCCTGTTCTTGTAGCCACTGTGTTTATGTGGTGAGTCCAGTTGAGTTTCTGGTCAATGGTACCCCCAGGATGTTGACAGTCGGGTATTCAGTGATGGTTACACCATTGAATGTCAAGGGGCCATGGTTACAGTGTCTCTTATTGGTGATGGTTGTTGCCTGGCATTTGTGTGGCATGAATGTTACTTGTCACTTGTCAGCCCAAGCCTGGATATTGTCCAGATCTTGTTGCATTTGAACATGGACTGCTTCGGTATCGGAGGAGTTGTGAATGGTGCTGAACATTGTGCAATCATTGGCGAACATCCCCACTTCTGACCTGATGATGGAGGGAAGGTCATTGATGAAGCAGCTAAAGATGGTTGGGCCTCGGACTCCTGCAGAGGTTGGGCCCTGAGGGACTCCTGCAGAGATATCCTGGAGCTGAGATGACTGACCCTCCATAACCACAGCCATCTTTCTATATACCAGGTATGATTCCAACCAGCGGAGAGTTTGCCCCCGATACCCATTGACTCCAGTTTTGCGAGGGCTCCTTGATGCCACACTCGGTTAAATGTGGCCTTGATGACAAGGGCTGTCACTCTCACCTCACCTCTTGAATTCAGCTCTTTCGTCCATGTTGCAACCAAGGCTGTAATGAGGTCAGGAGCTGAGTGACCCTTCACAAAAGAGGACACCAATTAGATACCAGAAATGTTGGAGAATGCGAGATTTAGTGAGGGGGAAGAACTGAGGGATGCATTGGTGGTCATCTTCCAGGATTCTGTTGACTCTGGAACAGTCCCTGCAGATTGGAAGGTAACTGATGTCACTCCAATATTCAAAAAGGGAGGTAGAGAGAAAACAGGGAATTATAGACCAGTAAGCCTAACATCGATAGTGCGGAAAACTCTAAAATCTATTATCAAGAACTTTATAGCAGAGCATTTAGAAAGCAGTGACAGGATCAGACAGAGTCAACATGGATTTATGAAGGGGAAATCATGCTTGACAAATCTCTTGCAATTCTTTGAAGATGTAACTAGTGGAGTTGACAAGGGGGAGTCAGTCGATGTGGTATATTTGGACTTTCAGAAAGCGTATGACAAAGTCCCGCATAAGAGATTATCGTGCAAGATTAAAGCACATGGGATTAGGGGAAGTGTATTGAGATGGATAGAAAACTGGTTGACAGGGAGGAAACAAAGAGTCAGAATTAATGGATTATTTTCAAATTGGCAGGCAGTAACTTGTGGGGTGCCACAGGGATCGATGCTGGGACCCCAGCTATTCACAATATATATTAATGATTTGGATGAGAGAACAAAATGTAACACCTCAAAGTTTGCAGATGATGCCAAGTTGGGTGGGAGGGTGAACTGTGACGAGGCTGCAGAGATCCTTCAGCATGATCTGGACGGGTTGGATGAGTAGGCACGGTGGCACTGCTGCCTCACAGCTCCAGGGACCTGGGTTCGATTCCCGACTTGGGTCACTGTCTGTGTGGAGTTTGCACATTCTCCCCGTGTTTGCGTGGGTTTCCTCCGGGTGCTCTGGTTTCCTCCCACAGTCCAAAGGTGGACATGTTAAATTAACCCTTAGTGTCCTGGGATGTGATAGGTTAGAGGAATTAGCAGAGTAACTAAGCGGGGATAGGGCCTGGGTGGGATTGTGGTCGGTGCAGACTCGATGGGCCGAATGGCCTCCTTCTGCACTAGGGATTCTATGATAGGCAAATCAATGGCAGGTGCAGTATAATTTGGATAAGTGTGAGGTTATTCACTTTGGAATCATAAACAAAAAAGCAGATTACTACTTGAGTGGCTGTAAATTGGGAGAGGGGAGTGTGCGGCGGGACCTGCGTGTCCTTGTGCACCAGACGCTGAAGGTAAGCATGCAGGCGCAGCAGGCGGTAAAGAAGGCAAATGGTCTGTTGGCCTTGATTGCGAGAGATTTGGGGTACAGGAGCAGGAATGTGTTGTTGCAATTATACAGGGCCTTGGTGAGGCCACACCTAGAATATTGTGTGCAGTTCTGGTCTCCTTTTCCGAAGAAGGATATTCTTGCTCTTGAGGGAGTGCAGCAAAGGTTTACCAGGCTGATTCCGGGGATGGCGAGACTGGTGTGAGGAGAGATTGACTAGGTTAGGATTGTTTTTGCTGGAGTTCAGACGAATGTCCACTGTTATTTGTCATTTATATTAATGATTTGGCTGAGAATATAGGAGGCATGGTTAGTAAGTTTGCAGATGACACCAAGATTGGTGGCATAGTGGACAGTGATGAAGGTTATCTCGGATTGCAATGGAATTTTGATCAATTGGGCCAGTGCGCTGACGAATGGCAGATGGAGTCTAATTTAGATAAATGCGAAGTGATGCATTTTAGTAGATGGAACCAGGACAGGACCTATTCAGTTAATGGTAGGGCATTGGGGAGAGTTAGAGAACAAAGAGATTTAGGGGTACAGGCTCATAACTCCTTGAAAGTGGAGTCACAGGTGGACAGAGTGGTGAAGAAGACATTCGGCATGCTTGATTTCATTGGTCAGAACATTGAATACAGGAGTTGGAATGTCTTGTTGAAGTTGTACAAGACATTGGTAAGGCCACACTTGGAATACTGTGTGCAGTTCTGGTAACCCTATTATAGAGAGGATATTATTAAACTGGAAAGAATGCAGAAAAGATTTACTAGGATGCTGCCGGGACTTGATGGTTTGAGATACTAAGGAGAGGCTGGATAGACTGGGATTTTTTTTCCTAGGAACGTAGGAGGCTTCGAGGTGATCTTACAGAGGTCTATAAAATAATGAGGGGCATAAATCAGCTAGATAGTCAATGTCTTTCCCCAAAGGCAGGGGAGTCTAAAACTAGAGGGCATAGGTTTAGCGTGAAAGGGGAAAGATACAAAAAGGTCCAGAGGGATAATTTGTTCACACAGAGGGTGGTGAGTGTCTGGAACAAGCTGCCAGAGGGAGTAGTAGAGGCAGGTACAATTTTGTCTTTTAAATAGCGTTTAAACAGTTACATGGGTAAGATGGGTATAGAGAGGATATGGGACAAACACGGGCAATTGGGACTAGCTTAGTGGTTAAAATAAGGGGCGGCATGGACAAGTTGGGCAGAAGGGCCTGTTTCCAAGCTGTAAACCTCTATGACTCTATGACTGAGGAGGGATGTCATAGAGACTTATAAAATTCTAACCGGACTAGACAAAGTAGATGCAGGGAGGATGTTCCCGATGGTGGATGTGTCCAGAACCAGGGGTCATAGTCTGAGGATTTAGGATGGAGATGAGGAGGCATTTCTTAACCCAAAGAGTGGTGAGCCTGTGGATTTCATTATCACAGAAAGTAGTTGATGCCAAAACATTGAATGTATTCAAAAGGCGGCTGGATATAGCACTTGGGGCGAATGGGATCCAAGGTTAGGGGGAGAAAGCAGGATGAGGCTATTGAGTTGGATGATCAGCCACGATCGTGATGAATGGTGGAGCAGGCTCAAAGGGCCAAATGGCCTCCTCCTGCTCCTATTTTCTATGTTTCTCTGAAGGAGTACAATATAAAGGGAAAGACTCTTAGTACTGTAGAGGATCAGAAGGACCTTGGGGTCTGGGTCCATAGGACTCTAAAATCGGCCCCGCAGGTGGAGGAGGTGGTTAAGAAGGCGTATGGTGTGCTGGCCTTTATCAATCGAGAGATTGAGTTTAGGAGTCCGGGGATAATGATGCAGCTATATAAGACCCTCGTCAGACCCCACTTGGAGTACTGTGCTCAGTTCTGGTCGCCTCACTATAGGAAGGATGTGGAAAAGATTGAAAGGGTGCAGAGGAGATTTACAAGGATGTTGCCTGGATTGAGTGACATGCCTTATGAGGATAGGCTGAGGGAGCTCAGTCTTTTCTCCTTGGAGAGACGCAGGATGAGAGGAGACCTAATAGAGGTATATAAGATGTTGAGAGGCATAGATCGGGTGGACTCTGAGGCTTTTTCCCAGGGTGGAAATGTCTGCTACGAGAGGACACAGGTTTAAGGTGCTGGGGGGTAGGTACAGGGGAGATGTTAGGGGTAAGTTTTTCACACAGAGGGTGGTGGGTGAGTGGAATTGGCTGCCGTCAGTGGTAGTGGAGGCGAACTCAATAGGGACTTTTAAGAGACTCCTGGATGAGTACATGGGACTTAATAGGATGGAGGGTTATAGGTAGGCCTAAAAGGTAGGGATATGTTCGGCACAACTTGTGGGCCGAAGGGCCTGTTTGTGCTGTAGTTTTTCTATGTTTCTATCAAGTTGCGCCCGTTTTCGGGTGCAAAAACTTGGTAAAGTCGGGCGTGAGCGAGTTGCGTGATCCGCGACCGCCTCCGTGCCCATTCCCCCTTTACCAAGCGCCTAAAATGGCCGCGATCGGGACTGCGCCCGAAGCAGGCACGACGGCAATTTAAATGCCTTTAAATTGAATTAATGGACTGGACGTCCAACTTAACCAGCACTTCCCCCTTTACCACTGCGTTCGCCAATCGGGAATCGGCACGAATCAGACATGCTCAATGGAAGTCCGATTCGGGCACTCCATCAGTGAATGTTAGTGAGGAGGTATGTGCATAGCGTCCGACGGCTCTCTGCTACTCAAGGGTGTCCTGTTGTTGCGGCCATTTTCTGTCTCAGGTCGGTGGCAGCTCTGCCTCTGTGGGGGGGGGTGGCGGGTGTAGGGTTGTTGCTCTGCAGGGTCTCCAATGTCTGACTTGCAGCACTGACCTCGGGTCTTGCGGTGCTGCTGGGTCATAGTGCACTCAGCTCACTTCCAGCTGAAGGATGTGCACAAAGTCCTTGCAAATTGCACTGCTGCAGCCTCTCAATTTGGCAAGAAGCTGTGCTTGTGGGGACCATGTGGCTGGGGGAATTGGGGGGGCTGTGATTGTGGGGAGCATGTGGCTGGGGGAATTGGGGGGGCTGTGATTGTGGGGCACATGTGGCTGGGGGAATTGGGGGGGCTGTGATTGTGGGGAGCATGTGGCTGGGAGAATTGGGGGGGCTATGATTGTGGGGAGCATGTGGCTGGGGGAATTGGGGGGTATGGACAGTGACTGTTGATGTGCTAGGGGCAAGCAGCATTCCATAACCTCTGCATGTGTTCCTTTCCATATACCCCACCCCTTCCCGCCCACCCCCCCTCCCCTTCAGAGTGACAGCATGGCTTTTTCTATGCAACCAATAGATCTTGCTGTCCTTTTGGTTGCTGCTGGAGCTGAGGAGGAGGACATGGAGGAAGAATTACGGGCACAGGAGGCCTGGGCGACTTCCTCCCAGGCTGCATTTCCATCAGCCGCCCTTGACCTCCGTCTTCCTGGGGAGAAGCGAGTGTCCCGCCTCGCCTCTGCTGCATCCAGCAGCCTCCTCAGGTCACTCTCAGAGAACCGGGGGGCTGGTCATGCGCACATTTTGTGCAGGAATGTCTGCCTGTCCATTCTTGAGTTTTTAATGGAGCTGCCCCTCGTTAGGGCAGATCAGCTGCAAGCGGATTGGCAGAGCATTCCAGCAAATTACATGCAGTTCTCATGTTAGCATTGAGGGGAAGGCAAGTGAGCTCTTGCAGGTGTGCTGATGGGGAGGGGGGGGCGGGTGGTGGATGAGTGCCTCAATGATTGGGGACAGGGGAGAGAGAGGAAGGTGTCACACAGCCATCTGAGTCCGGAGGACATGGGGGTCTTGAGCGGGAGGGTCCGGGGTGGGAGTGAGGGGGATCGCCTTGCCTGATATCTATAGGGGGGAGGGTGGATCTCTCTGCCTGAGATGAGTGAGGGGGAAGGGGGGGGGTCCGCTGCCACTCTGCCCGAGATAAGTGAGGGGGAAGGAGGGGTCTGCTGCCACTCTGCCTGAGATTGCTGGGAGGAAGGGGGTGGGGGCCACAATCGGTCTGGGTGATGGGTGGCTGGGGGGGATAAGGGGGTCAGTAAAGCTGTGGGGGTGGGGCAATGTCTGTGAGGCCGGGGGAGACATTATCCGGCCCAGGCGTGATGCGATAGGAGAGCAGCATTCTATCATTTTTTTGTGAGCATGCGCAGTTGGAGGCACTGATCAAAGCAGCAGGGTTTCGGGCGCGATAAGCCCTGCCCACAGGCTTGTGCAGTGCGATTCAGATTTGCTGATATTTTTTCAGGCAAAGACGGATCTGAAACACTCCCAGATTCAAGTCCGCCCAGCACTTAGAATTAAAATGGTAAAATCGGGCCCTATGTTGTTTACTGCTGAGGCTGTATAAGGCTCTGGTCAGACCCCATTTAGAGTATTGTGAGCAGTTTTGGGCCCCATACCTAAGGAAGGATGTGCTGGCCTTGGAGGGGGCCATAGGAGGTTCATAAGAATGATCCCAGGGATGAAGGGTTTGCCATATGAGGAGCGGTTAAGAAATCTGGGTCTATACTCGATGGAGTTTAGAAGGATGAGAGGGGGGAATATAATTGAAACTTACAGAATACTGAGAGGCCTGGGTAGAATGGATGTGGAGAGCATGTTTCCACTAGTGGGAGAGACTAGAACTCGAGGGCACAACCCCAGAGTGAAGGGACGCTCCTTTAAAACTATGAGGAGGAATTTCTTCAGCCAGAGAGTAGTGAATCTGTGGAACTCATTGCCACAGAAGGCTGTGAAGGCCAGATCATTGAGTATCTTTAAGACAGAGATAGATAGGTTCTTGATTAATAAGGGGATCAAGGGTTACGGGGAGAAGGCAGGAGAATGGGGATAAGAATCATAACAGCCATTATTGAATGGCGAAGTAGACTTGATGGGCCGAATGGCCTAATTCTGTTCCTATATCTTATAGTTTTATGGTCTTATCATCCCTCATCACAGCCATAATTGATTCCTTAAACAATAATGTTGCACTCCCCCATCTTTTTTAGCCTCCTCTATCCTGTCTGAAAACATTAGCTCCAGGAATATTGAGCTGTCAATTTTGTCTCTCTTTTATGGCAAGTTTCTGTTATAGTGATGACATCATGCTGTCATTGTGTCAATCTATGCCCTCAGCTCATCAATTTTATTTACTATGCTCCCTGTATTTAGAAACCATGGAAACCATAGAAACCCTACAGTGCAGAAGGAGGCCATTTGGCCCATCGAGTCTGCATCAACAACAGTCCCACCCAGGCCCTATCCCTGAAACCCCACATATTTACCATGCTAATACCTCTAACATACACATCCTGGGACACTAAGGGGCAATTTAGCATGGCCAATCAACTAACCTGCATATCTTTGGACAGTGGGAGGAAACCAGAGCACCCAGAGGAAACCCATGCAGACACAAAAAGAATGTGCAAACTCCACACAGACAGTGACAGAGCCAGGAATCCAACCCAGATCCCTGGAGCTGTGAGGCAGCAGTGCTAACCCCTGTGCCACCGTGCTGCTCATATTTAAATATATACCTATTAACACTGCCAAGTTCCTGTGCTGTACACTTTTTAGCCTTTACTCCTTTTGTCTTTCAGAGTCACTCACTAATTTTCTGCCTCTTAATCCCTGGTCTGAATTTGTCCTATTTGAACCTGACCTCAGGTTCCCATTACCCTGCTAATCTAATGTAATTCTCCTCAACAGCACTAGTAAATCTCCCTGCCAGGACATTGGACATAGTCTTATTCAGGTGTAGACCCATCCAACTTGTACAAATCCCAAAAGAGAAAATGCTGGAAAATCTCAGAGCATTTGTAAGGAGAGAAAAGAGCTGACGTTTCGAGTCCAGATGACCTTTTGTCAAAGCTGAAAGGCATAGAAAGTGGGAGACATTTATACTGCAGGGTGAGGGAATGAAAGATGAGTCATAGCCACAGAAACCAGGGAAACCAGCTAATAGCTGTCCATAGAAAGAATAAAGGGTGTGAATGGCCAAACGGCAGAGAAGTGAAAATGAAGATGTCCCCAACAATTAATTTGAAAGTTATGTTGAAATATTCCTCCAATTGAGCAAGAAGCAGATTCTAATAAACAACTGACTCTCTCAATGGGTTTGTGTTCAAGCAGGCTAACTTATTTGGGTTACACAGAAGCCAATTTGGCACCAGTTTCCCAATTAGATTGAATTTGTTATGATTCACCACCCACGTCAACCCTTCCAACCTGCATCCAAAACCATGTGGTCCTTGGTCCCATTGTTTAGCACCATTCTTACCCCAGAGTGATGGATGATAGAACTGTGTAATAACATCAACTTATTGGACTTGGTTTCATTGGCCGGAACATTGAATACAGGAGTTGGGACATCTTGTTGAAGTTGTACAAGACTTTAGAGTTATTGAGGTTTACAACATGGAAACAGGCCCTTTGACCCAACTTGTCCATGACCCACACTTGAAATACTGTGTATACAGTTCTGGTCACCCTATGATCAAAAGGTTATTATTAAATTAGAAAGAGTGCAGAAAAGATTTACTAGGATGCTACCGGGACTTGATGGTTTGAGTTATAAGGAGAGGCTGGATAGACTGGGACTTTTTTCCCATGAGCGTAGGAGGCTTAGGGCTGATCTTATAGATGTCAATAAAATAATGAGGGGCATAGATAAGGTAAATAGTCAACATCGTTTCCCAAAGATAATGGAGTCTAAAACTAGAGGGCATAGGTTTAGGGTGAATGGGGAAAGATACAAAAGGGTCCAGAGGGGCAATTGTTTCACAAACAGGGTGGTTTGTGTCTGGAACGAGTTGTCAGAGGTAGTAGGAGAGGCGGGTACAATTTTGTCTTTTAAGAAGCATTTAAACAGTTACATGGGTAAGATTGGTATGGAGGGATATGGGCCAAATGCGGGGCAATTGGGACTAGCTTAATGGTAAACACTGGGCAGCATGGAAAAGTTGGGCAGAAGAGCCTGTTTCCATGCTGTAAACTTCTATGACTTCAAGTATTTCATAGAATTCCTACAATGCAGAAGGATATGGTAGTGACTTTTAAGGGGCGTCTTGACAAATACATGAATAGGATGAGAATAGAGGAATATGGTCTCCGGAAGGGTAGGGGGTTTTAGTTAAGTCGGGCAGCATGGTCGGTGCAGGCTTGAAGGGCCGAAGGGCCTGTTCCTGTGCTGTAATTTTCTTTGTTCTTTGTGGCATTTGTCCAATTGAGTCTGCACCATCTCTCCAGCAGAGCATCTTATCCAGACCCTATCCCTGTAACCCCACATATTTACCCCACTAAACCCCCTAACCTACACATCTTGGGACATTAAGAGATAATTTAGCATGGCCAATCTACCTAACCTACACACCATTGGACAGTGGGAGGAAACAAGAATGTGCAAACTCCACACAGATAGTCACCTAAGGCTGGAATTGAACTCGGGTCCCTGGCGCTGTGAGGCAGCAATGCTAACTTTGTCCGCTGAGATTTGAATCTCAGGTGGTGGCTATAGAATTCTTGCAAGACGAGAACATCAAACTACCAATCGGCCTACAGTACCCTTACAGGGCAAGGCATTTAAAATCAAATATAATAAAATATAATGCAAATAGAATAATGTCCAATAGGAACATAGATTTTAATGTAGTGAAGAGGTTGAAGAAGTAGAATTTTGTTGCAAAATACATTACATGCATGAAGATCTCTGATACTCTGCATATACAATATTTACACGGAACGTCACTTTAATATATGAATATGTACATCCTCAGTGATATCACTTCAAATATAACTCAAATAAACAACTTTGATTCCTTTCTACAGTTTCATGTTGTAACTCTATCGTACAGATTTTCCTCTCCATATTGTCTATTGATTTGAAATGGAGGCCAGTGCAGTTTTACCCCAATTTGCTGCATGAGAAACTAATTGGATCAGGTGGAATGCTGATTTTAAAACCAATATTATTCATTGGCTTCAATGGACAGTAAAATTGGACAGAATGTAAATCAACATTTTAATCAATCCTGTCAGATTTCAAACTGTGATGTGGAGATGCCAGCGTTGGACTGGGATAAGCACAGTAAGAAGTCTCACAATGCCAAGTTAAAGTCAGGTGACTCACTTGAAGAAGGAGCGACACTCCAAAAGCTTGTGCTACCAAATAAACCTGTTGGACTATAACCTGGTGTTGTGAGACTTCTTACTGAGATTTCAAACTGGCAGAATAGCTTAAAATGCCCCCATTTGGGTAGGGTGTAACATGTGCCTTCTACCTGATCTTGTTAGTTTCCCACTCAGAAGGTTAGGTTAAAAGTACCCCCATGGAACTTCAAAGACTCTATACATTACAGTGCCATTTTTTGCTGTGACACTGAACTTATTGAAAGTCATAACATAAGAACATTGCAACATCACGAACAGCTTTTTAAACTCTATTAGTGCATTAACTGAACACAAGCTTGAGAAGAACATTAGAGATAGCTTTTTTGTCCATATTACACATAAGATTCTTTAGCATGCTGAATCTGTTCATAATCCTCAAAGTTTTGTCTGAAGCATCTTTCCCTGCTTGCAGATTCAGACATAGCTCTCCCCCTGTACGGTTGTGTTTCTTCAAATTTGAAACAGTCCAAATCATCATCAAAATTGTTGTGCAACTCTTTGCACTGATTGGCAGGTTGAGCCTGTATATCACAAGAATAAACATCATTTTTAAAATTGTTTTGACATGAAGGATTGGGCACTTCCTCTGTTAAAGAACAAGGCCTATTTTTTTGCCCAGCAGCAACATGATAATTGTATTTCTTGGCTTCTTCCAACTGAGACAATCTTCTCATATTTTTCACTGTCATTCTTTTCATTGTAACAACAGGTGGATTATTTTCTTCAACAGCTTTACGATAAGAAGGTGGGCTACAACGTCTTTTGCTATCAATTCTCTGAAAAACCTCATCAACGGAAATTAAGCGAGGTCTGTACCTGGCAGAGTCACTTGCATTGACTTGGTCCTCAGAGACTGTCTCACTAATAGGGAGGTTTTCTTTCAAAATGTTTTCCTGGCAGGTTTTCTTGTTTGAGTTAAATGACCTTGTAGGGCCCCAGCTTTGAGTCTTCTTTAGCGGTTTCTTAGCTTTTTCTTTCATAGGTTTCACATTGTTATCAGGAACTTGAATATAATTTGCTTGAGGTTTTGATGGATACTCTGAAAAGGAGGAATTCTCCTGACTGGTACAAGTCGGGGAAACAAGTGGAGAGCTGGTAAAAACAGAATTCTCTGACAGGTTTGAATATGAACTAGCCAAAGAAGAAATTGAAGAAGCCTTGGAGGAGGAGGCTGTGGAAAGTTCAGAATGTGAGCTGGCATTAAGGTTGGCTGGCCTTCTGCTGCTAAACCGATATCTTGTAAAGCTTTCCTCAGATGTCTGTTTTTTCATTGGTTGATGATCAAAATCCAGGCCCTCAGATGGGATTGAACAATCATCGTGGCTCCTTGCTAATAATTCCTGCTCGTTGATCTTTTTAGGACTGGAGGTGACACCTAATATTGGTTCTGAGCAGCGTCGGTTCATCCTCATAGTATAATGTTCAATCATGAATGCTGGCAGGCATGTTGTCTCAGGACTCGAAGATGCTCTGTTGGTAGCATCCATTGATTCAGTGCTGCAAGAAGCTGTAGCACAATCTCCAGCCTCAATGTCCATTTGACCATTCATCTTTAGATCCATTCTCAGCCCTTCATTGCTCTTCAATAGCTGATTACAGCTAGAGTTTGCACGGCGTCTTTTTTCATTGCATACATCTTTCCAATCATCCTGATCAGGACTATCATAGGCAGAATCATTTTGCTGAGAGGATATGTCTGGAATCAAAATGACAAACATTTCAGTTATATTTTATGGCCTGCTCTGGTTACCCAATAATATTTTTGCTTTCAAGACTGTCAAAATTGAACAGTCCATAGTACCATAGAATCCCGACAATGCAGAAGGAGACCATTTGGCCCATCAAGTCTGCACTGACTCCCCGACAGAGCACCTTATCTAGGCCCACCCCCCTCCCACCCTATCCCCATAACCTCATGCATTTACTGTGGCTAATCCCTCTCTAACCTACACATTTTTGGATACTAAGGGGCAATTTAGCATGGCCAATCCACATAACCTGCACATCTTTGGTTTGTGGGAAGAAACTGGAGTACCTGAAGGGAACCCAGTCATGGGAACTTTGAATCAAAAGGCCACATGTGAAGTCTTTGAAATCTTATTTGCATGATTTCAGAATGACAGTCTATTTGCACCTCCCGTCACATGGGTAGTAGCAATTCTTCAGTAATGGAATGAAGTCAATTTGCTATACAAGCATAATGTGTCAGTTTGGTTTAACTGGTAGCACTCTTGCCTCTGTGTCAGATGGCATTGGAATCAAGTTTTTTTGCAGGATTTGAGTACAGTTGCCATCTTTAAGATGAGATGTTAACCAATCTGCTTCCCTGGATGGATGTAAATGACCTCTTGGGACTTAACTTCCAGGTTGGTGGGAGCTCGCCACCCCCTGACCCTAATGCCATATTATAGCCTAACAAACTTTGATTAGCATAAGACCAGACTTCTGCCCCTTCCTCAGGAGGAAGTTCCATCTCGGAGAGCTGCCAGCCAATCTGAGTGGCTGGCAGCTCTCCCGTCCCTCCAGGCAGAGTGCTGCAGTGGCTGTTGGGTTGGGGTGGAAGGAAGGACCGGAGCTCACCAGGCCTTAAGAGGAGGCACAAGGCACTGTCTGCCCCAGCATAAAATTGCAGCCTGGTTAGTGCAGGTGAGGGCCTAGAGAGAATCCCATCCATGTAACTTCACACTCGCCCCTTCCACGTCAGAATCCACTGGGGGTGGGGCGGGGCAAAACATTTTGGCCTTGGTATTCCTTCACCTAAAAAAATGAAGGCTGAATTCTCTGATGTACACCCTGCCACTACTTGGCCAAATCTCCATTCACAGCAACGGGACCAGAGAATCCAGCCACAGGCGATGTCAGAGAATTCCAGTCAAAGTGTCCCTCAAAGTCCAGACTAAGTTGATCCATCGGGAAACAAAATATCAACATCCTATCTGCTGTTTGTGGGAACTTACTTGATGCAAACTGGCTACTTTGTTTGCCTATAACATGAAAATGACAAAACTTGAAATGTAATTTATTGATTTTGAAATGTTTTGCATGTCCTGTACTATATAAATCAAGCCCTTCTTAATGTGATGTGTAAGTCAATGCATGCTCTATTTACCTGAGTTATCAGTATATTCAGGTAGCACTTGCACTGGTCTACCCAGGAGTGTGGTTATATCATCACCAAATATTAGACAACAGTTCTCGATTAGAAACTGCATCAGATCCACAATCTATAATGAAAATAGATTTGCTCAGTCTTGATAATCATACCAGAATTATCATTCTGACCGAATGTGAAAAGTTCTTCAGCAAATATTTTTGATTTTAAGAACAATTTTTAAAAGATAAGTTGAAACAAATGTTAGGATACAAAAGGTGAAGAGTAAAGCACTATAAAACCATTCCCTTAAAGAACTGTGGATGCCACAAAGTTTGCTTTTTCAATTCCTCATTGCTCTTTGATGTTTGATAGTAAGTGCCTGCCCAAAAATACACTTTTAGTACTGAAACAAATTAGAAAGAGCTTCCTTACATTACTAGCTTGATTAGCTTCCCCGTCACCCTGTGCACAATTTCCATTCCTAGTTGCGCTAGATGGTCATATTTGATGATGTAAAAGCAGGCCAACATCAACATCAGAAGTTAATGCCCAAGTCCAGATGCGAATAACTTAATCAGCAACTAATAGATAACATGCTTTGCCCCACTTCAAGCTTTGCTTACTTCTCAGATTAGACCTTTCTTAGATGTCTCATCTCCTTGGCCAAGTTATTTTAAAAAGGAGCTTTACTACATTGCATTGGCTTTAGGTACCATTAGCTGGAAATCTCTGGCCATTCATGCCCTGCCACTACTGTCAGCAAGAACGGAGAATTTAGCGCTCAGCCAAGTCCCCTTTCACTCCAGCGGGACTGGAAAATCCCAGCTACGGCCGAGGTCAGAGAATCTGGCCCACTGTCTTTTATTGTTGGAATTCCTACTTGGCAAAAAGGTGACTAATAAAGAGTGAATTATGTACAAAAGATTATAAAGTCCCATGTTAACAACTGTTACTTTGTTTATGAAGGGCAATAGGGATAACCCAGGAAATAATGAGCCTTACATCAGTGGTAGGGAAATTATTGGAGAGGATTCTTAGGGACAGGATTTACTCACATTTGGAAAAAGTATGGATTTATTAGCGATAGGCAGCATGGCTTTGTGCATGGGAGGTTGCATCTCATAAACTTGATTGAGTTTTTTAGGAAATGACAAAATTGATGATAAGGTGGATGTTGTCTACATGGACTTTAGCAAGGCCTTTGACAAGGTCCTCATGGCAGGCAGAAGGTGAAGTCACATGGGATCTGCAGTGAGATGGTAAGATAGATACAGAACTAGCTTGGTCAAAGAAAACAGACAGTAGTGGTGGAAAAGTGTTTTTCTGACTGGAGATCTGTGGCCAGTGGTGTTCCTCAGGGATCAGTGCTGGGACTCCTGTTGTTTGTAATATAGATAAATGATTTTGGAGGAGAATGTAGGTAGTCTGATTAGTAAGTTTGAGGACGACACAAAGATTGGGGGAGTTGCAGATGGCGAGGAGGATTGCCTGAGGATAGTGCAGGATCTATGTAGGCTGGAGACTTGGCCGGAGAAATGGCAGGTGGAATTTAATCTGGACGAATCCAAGGTGATGTATTTTGGAATGTCTAATGCAGGAAAGAAGTATACAGTAAATGGCAGAACCTTTAGAAACATTAACATATCGAGGGATCTAAGCGTACAGGTCCACAGTTCCTTGAAAGTGGCAACACAATTGGATAAGGAGGTCAAGAAAGCGTATGGCATGCTTGCCTTCATTAGTCAGGGCATAGAGTATAAAAGTCATGTTGCAACTGTATAGAACTTTACAGGCCTCATTTGGAACACCGCAAACAGTTCTTTCACCACACTGAGGCGGCACGGTAGCACAGTGGTTAGCACTGCTGTTTCACAGCTTCAGGGACCTGGGTTCGATTCCTGGCTTGGGTCACTGTCTGTGTGGAGTTTGCACATTCTCCTCGTGTCTGCGTGGGTTTCCTCCGGGTGCTCCGGTTTCCTCCCACAGTCCAAAGATGTGTGGGTTAGGTTGATTGGCCATGCTAAAATTGCCCCTTAGTGTCCTGGGATGCGTAGATTAGAAGGATTAGCGAGTAAAATATGTAGGGATATGGGGGTAGGGCCTGGGTGGGATTGTGGTCGGTGCAGACCTGATGGGCCGAATGGCCTCTTTCTGTACTGTAGGGTTTCTATGATTTCTGTGACACTACTAGAAGGATGTAGAGGTTTTGGAGAGGGTACAGAAAAGGTTTACCATGATGCTGCCTGGTTTAAAGTTTATTTATTAGTCACAAGTAGGCTTACATTCACACTGCAATGAAGTTACTGTGAAGGAAGGTACTGTGTGGAGGGTATTAACTATGAGAAGAGATTGGACAAACTTGGTTTGTTTTCACTTGAACATTGGAGGCTGAGGGGCAACCTGATAGAAGTTTACAAATTATGAGAGGCATGGATAGTCAGAGTCTTTTTCCTAGGGTAGAAATATCAATTACTAGGGGACATCGGTTTAAGGTAAAAGGGGGAAAGTTTAAAGGAGATGTGCGAGGCAAGGTTTTTACACAGAGGCTGATAAGTGCCTGGAATGCGCTGCCAGAGGAGGTGATAGAAGCAGATACTATATCAACGTTTAAGAGACATCTTGACTCTGAGACAGAAAAGGCAGGAAATAGAGGGATACAGACCGCGTAGGCGCAAAAGGTCTTCAGTTTGAAAAGGCGTCATATGTCAGTGCAGGCTTTGTGTGCTGAAGGGCCTGTCCCTGTACTGTACTGGTCTTTGTTTTCTTTGTTCTTTGATATTTATGGCATTAAATAAACATAATGAACAAGCAACAATAATCTTCTGCATTTATGTTGGGCTATTGACAGAGAAAATATTCCAAGCTGCTTTGTAGAGCAAAAGGAAAATGATGAATAAACAAGCTTAAGGGTTGGACTAGAAATGTTCAGAGAGGTGTCTGGAAGTTTGATTGTTGTGATTTTTGTTGTGATATCAGTTAATATCGGACTGATATTAACATTAAACTAATTTGGGGAATTCCAAATCTTGTGTACATCTGTGGTTAGAGGGGAAAAAAGTACCCCAAGGGATTCATGTTAAAGTGTCTACTAGAATGGCTACTTTTTGGTCCTAATTATCAGTAATATCAAAATACTTAATGTATCATAGGATTAAACAACACCTAGTGGGCAATCTTAGCGGCTCCTTTCGCTGGTTGATCGGAGCCATGTCTGGCATGACTGGGACGGGACCATGGCATAGAATACTGGGGGGGGGCAGCGATTGGCGGGGTGGGGAGCGATGTCCTGGGAGATGGGGGGAGTGACAGATCTCCCAGTGCACAGTGTATATACACTGTATGCACCTGTGCAATCCCCACCCACGCCAGAGCTCAGCAACCAGCTTCCCATCGTGAATAGGCTCCACCCACTCCCACTGTGCCAAGAATCACATTTGGGCTCTTCTTTCTCTAAGTGCCATACAATCATGTCTGGGAGCTCATCGAAATAATGGGCGCGATTCTCTCCCATTTTCACGCATGTTTGGCGCTTAGAATTTTTTTGTAAGATCGTCCCTCCCTCATTTTTTGTTTTACATATCTAGAAAGGACTTCTAGGCCAAAAGCACACGGTATATTTACCCTTGCAAGGACTTCTTTCTGTAATTCAATTGAAACAGGTTTGTTGAGCCAGAGCATATTTGGGCCGATGCAGACAGCAAGATTGTAGGCATCCATCTTGTTCACTTCAGAATGTTTATTGATGTAGTACAGCACACAAAACAAATAGCGAAGTAAGAGGCAGTTGTGGCATGGAAGTTTTGTCAGAAGCCTAAGGGAAAATATAAAAAGTTCCAGTTAGATTGTTGCAAGTTGAAACTTAGCTTACTCAATCAAATACTTCCCCAATAACTCAGCACTTCTCTAAACATCCATTGAGAAATCCCCCACTACGGGTTTCATTGTCTTGTGACCAGTTTGAACAGAATCAACTTCACAATTTTTAAAGTTGGCAGAACTTCCCATATCACATGGGTCTAGCCCGCAGAATTAGCAGATGCCCTTATTTGGAGACCTATTCAACGGTCTGATACCTAGAACAGTTCTCTTTTTTGATTACTTATATGCCGAAAGTCTCTGACTTCGCCCGCATCTGGGATTTTCCGATACCGCTGCAGTGAATGGAGTTTTGAATGAGCGTCAAATTCTCCATTCTTGCTGGCAGCCGGGCAAGAATAGACAAGATTGGAGAATCGCACTCATGACTATTTGAAAAAATAAGTGCAGTGATTGATGATATATTTGAGAAAGCACTTTGCCTAAATATTTAAGACTATTGTATATCTTTTAACTTACTAGTGTAAGTTAAAAGATATGCTGGTTTATAACAAATTGTTGTGCAGTATATTCTATATGATCAAAGCCATTAATTTCTCAAACCATTTTCTTAGCTTTTTATATTTGCTATATATTAATCTGAGTCAGATTTACTGTTATTGATTTTACACCAATCGACAAAATATAATGGCAGAAGTGTAACAGAAGTATCACTGTTACACATGTCCATGCTACACACATTATTTTAAATAAATTCTTATCTTAACTTGAAAAGCAATTTGGTATCATAGCCTAACAAGGACATTTCAGAACATAAGTTGTTCTCAAACACACAACAGCATTTGAGCAAATCAGAGGCCCTCAGCTGATTTCTTGCTACAGGGTGATACCTACTGTTTGATCTCTGCAATTCTTTCAATATTATTCTCCTTTTCCATGGCTGCCATCCAGCTGTCGTACAGTTCTGTTATCAACAAGCTACCTGGAATATGACGTAGGAAATCCTGCAACAACCACATATTTCAAATTAGTCATGGTGGTTCTCGTATGAAAAAATAATTGAAATGAAGTGTTGATTTGGTGCTGCCCAGTCCAGGGCCTCCTCAGAGCACTCTCTACCTTAAATATTGCAGCTAACTGGATGACAGGCTCCTCCTCCAAGGTAACTTCTCTTTTTGCGTTTAGTTTTCCAATTAATTCCTTACAAGCCTTGGCATTTGCAGACTTCCGGAATATTCCAACAAATGAGGGTCCTTTTTTGAACAGAACAGTCAGGATACTCTAAAGTTAAATAAAACACAAAAGCAGAGTTCTTCATTATTTTGAGAAATAATGTACTCTAAAAATAGCTTTCTGTTTGCAATTTCTCACTCTCATCTGGATCTGTAAATTCCTGACTGAATCTAAACTCTGCAGGAAAATAGTGATATTTTTCAAACGCTTTCAGTAACGCCCCTTTGTAAAAGTCAGAAGTCTACACCAAAAGGAAAGTCATTTGAGCTTCTGCAGACCACTACCATGAAGTATTATGCACTTAATGTGACTAGCAAAGCAGCTCAGATACATAGACACCAGCTTGGAATAATGAGGCTAGAATATGTGTTAGCTTAGTTTTGTTTCACTGTTCACTGTGTGTTAAACTCCAACTTTTTCTATCGGACCAAAAAGTCCAACTGTTGACTTACAAGGATGGGATCAGCGAGTGTGTCATCTTGGTCGCAGATGTCTTTAAGATGCCGATTGAAGAGGCCTCCATTGTGTGAAGAGATGGATTCGCTTTGTAATGAGTTTTTGCGAAGAGGCCAAAACATTTTCATTTTGTTTTTCTTTTTCAAACTAGTATCCATTTCGTCTGGAGAAGAAGAAAGAAAAAAATATTTTTCATATTTAAATGAAAATAACAGACAAAGCTACAATTTTATCGATCGAAGCATCTGGTTCAAATGTACCTAAATACCTGCATGCAGATAAAAGTATATGTACTCAGGGGCCAAATAAATAACAGGGATTTTCACAGTAACTTCATTGCAATGTTAATGTAAGCCTACTTGTGACTAATAAATAAATAATAAATTCTGGAGGGATCCCAGCAAAGTATGTGTATGCTTCTCAGCTACTGAGCAGCCGTACAAAGCAATATCAACACCGATAGCCCTCGTACATGCTGTTTACAGCAAAGACAGTATGACACAAAAAAACAAAATCTTAGAATCCCTACAGTGAAGGAGACCATTCAGCCCATCAAATCTGCACCAACTCTTCTGGCCCTATCCCCAGAATCCCATATATTTACCCACTAATTCCCTAACCTACACATCTTTAGCATGAGGCATTTTAGCATGGCCAATTCACCTAACCTGCACCTTGGACTGCGGGAGCAAACTGGAACACCCAGAGGAAACTGACGCAGACATGGGGAGAATGTTCAAACTCCACACAGACAGTCACCCAAGGCCGGAATTGAACTCTGGTCCCGGGTGCTGTGAGGAAGCAGTGCTAACCACTGTTCCACTATGAGGCATCATGGAATCAAAACTAAAATGCTGTACTAGAAATACTGTACTTAGTAGATCAGGCAACGGTGTTACATTTCAGGCTGATGATCTTTTATTGGAAAGGTAGTTTGAAGTTGGTCTGAAATCCACTTGCAAAGTAAAGGCTGCATAATTAATTCTGAAATGCATTAAAAATGTTTTTCAAGCTTGCAGCACATTTTTGGAATGACAGGAAAACCCCCTCTTATTTCTAGCAGAGTTTTCATAAGCACTTTGCACCAACATACCGGGGGAGTGTTTAAGTTGGAACTGACACCAAGGTTTCTCTGATGAAGGCTTTATCTCCAAGTTGACTGCCCTCATATCACACTTTGCTTGTTGTTTGACTGGTTTGTGGAGTTGGTTCATTCCATCACCTACAAGAGCACACAGTGAGGTTAGAATAATTGCCACAACTTAAAAGTACTATTTCCCTTTTTGAATTTCCTCCATCCTCTGCATTTTGAAATAATCAGAGGTGCGATCTACATAGCATTTAACACATTCCAGTTTGAACACTGGAACATTTCCCAACATTGCAGTCTGGTAATTTCCGAATCATTTATAGCTCAGAATGTCTTTAAACCAACAGCTGAACTTGGATCCTAATAAAAAGATTCAAAATGGAAAAAGAAATCTTCATTTTGAAGTTCGATTTGGTTCACCTTCCATTTGAAAACAAAAACATGGGAACTTATATATTTGATTTTCCCTCAAAAAGGAGCAGCTCAGCAAAAACCTTAGCAACAGTAAAATAACATAGTTGTACTATGGAGAAGGTAACATGGGGAATGTACATACTTTCACCAGAACAAAAGAAAACTTGGATATTTCCAAAATTCTCTTTTCATAATCAAAATTCTATCAACAGCTACATTTACTACACAAAAACAGGAACACACTGTTATAGATTGTTAATCAATATAAATTGACCAGCCCTTTCTAGGCTCCTTTCAAATTGTTTACAATGATCATTAAAATATATTAAAATATATAAAACATATATTTAAGCAAACTTATTTGAAAACATATGTCCATTAATCTGTTAATATTAGATTCAAAAGTGTTTATGTTTTCCATTATGATTTTACATACTAAAAAGAGGAGGTTGATGAGACTTGGTACTTGAGAAATAATTTAGCTTTTGCAGCACAAAAGCAGCAGGCAAAACCATAGTCTGATACATCTGGCGGGAAAATGTGCAAGTTTGTTTTCAAACTCACCAATCAGAGAAGGTGACAAGTCATCACTGTTTGCCAATACCAATTGGTAATTCTGGGCATCTCCCTAAAGATAAAAATAAATTGTATTGCGATAATGATGTAACACTACAACACCCAGCAGTACAACTGAGACAATTTAGTGCCACCCGACCACCATCCAACATCACTCCACCACCTTTCTTGTCAAATATTTATTTTACTTATCTTGCCTCAATTTAAATTATTTAACAATAAACATAAGAACATGATTCTATCAAAAGAAATCTAAAAATTTCTAATTAGAACAAGTTTAAATTTATCTAGAATGTTTCCAATCATCCATTGTAACAACAGTAATAATATTAAAATTACTTTCACTACACAAAAAAACTGAAAATATGATTAAACCACACTTCCAGCATTCAGGCTGCTACGAGAATCTGAATGGTATTTAATTTAGCTGGTTACTCACAATCTCTGCTGGTTCATGTAGCTCCCCCTTCACTACCTCATTGGCTGGTTCCATATCACTTCTAGTTAGTGTTTTAGACTGTCAAAAATAAATAAGAAACAAACTTATCTTGATTAAATGTGGAAATACTTCTACACTTTTACTAACAGTAGTATCTTCCTCTGTATTCTTTCATTCCTGTCCTCCATCTGTCTCACTATACAAACATATGTTTTAGGGGCATTCATCCACACTACTAGACCTCATACACACTATTACACATCCTCTATACTGGAACACCATTACACCCCCACAGACTCACACATCACTACACATGCACACATATATTTACACACAACAGAAATACAAAAGTAGCACTTAAACACCCACAACTACAAACACACCTGTAACAGCCAAAACGCACACATACAGACATCATCTCTTAAATTCCCAACTATCAGCATAGCAGAGTCCATGGAGCTGAAGACTTACACACACACTCTAACCAATTGCATTTGCAGCAACGCAGTTTTTACAATTTTATACAGGTCACTTGGTATTTAAGTGCTACTTTTTGCAAAGGCATTTTCTCTCATTTTCCTTTTACTTCAAGAAAGGCAGCAGATACCCAATAATCTGATGAGAAGAAAATTAACTAGTATTTTAAAATTTAGGGTCAAGGTAATTACTTCTGAACATCTTCCAAAAAGGTTGTATTTCTGTTGCTTCCTTTTATCTGATGATTGAATCCGACCCTTCAGTTATTGTCAAAGCATTTTGATTAATATTATCCTCCAGGCTTTTTGTTGACTCATAATCTTTGCCATCATTAGAAGAAAATTAACTAGTATTTTAAAATTTAGGGTCAAGATCATTACTTCCGAACATTCTGAACACGAAGGTTGGTGGGGTTGTGGATAGTCTGGAGGGATGTCAGAAGTTACAGAGGGACATAGATAGGATGCAAGACTGGGCGGAGAAGTGGCAGATGGACTTCAACCCAGATAAATGCGTAGTGGTCCATTTTGGCAGGTCAAATGGGATGAGGGAGTACAATATTAAGGGAAAGACTCTTAGTACTGTAGAGGATCAGAAGAATCTCTAAAATCGGCCCCACAGGTGGAGGAGGTGGTTAAGAAGGCGTATGGTGTGCTGGCCTTTATCAATCAAGGGATTGAGTTTAGGAGTCCGGGGATAATGATGCAGCTATATAAGACCCTCGTCAGACCCCACTTGGAGTACTGTGCTCAGTTCTGGTCGCCTCATGACAGGAAGGATGTAGAAACGATTGAAAGAGTGCAGAGGAGATTTACAAGGATGTTGCCTGGATTGAGTGGCATGCCTTATGAGGATAGGCTGAGGGAGCTTGGTCTTTTCTCCTTGGAGAGATGTAGGATGAGAGAAGACCTAATAGAGGTCTATAAGATGTTGAGAGGCATAGATCGGGTGGGCTCTCAGAGGCTTTTTCCCAGGGTGGAAATGGCTGCTACGAGAGGACACAGGTTTAAGGTGCTGGGGGGTAGGTACAGGGGAAATGTTAGGGGGAAGTTTTTCACACAGAGGGTGGTGGGCGAGTGGAATCGGCTGCCGTCAGTGGTGGTGGAGGCAAACTCAATAGGGACTTTTAAGAGACTCCTGGATGAGTACATGGGACTTAATAGGATGGAGTGTTATAGGTAGGCCTAAAAGGTAGGGATATGTTCGGCACAACTTGTGGGCCGAAGGGCCTGTTTGTGCTGTAGTTTTTCTATGTTTCTATTACCAATAGAACTTAAGACACTTATAGCATGGTAATTAAGTAAATTTAGAGTTAGAATTTAACCTGAGTCAACTCAGCAATCTGATTATATACATAACCCAATAACTTACCAAAGCAGAATTACTTAAAACCTTCATTCGTACTGTCAGTGACGTACAGTTAGTCTCTGCTTTCTTTTGTGCTTCTTGTTTTATCTAAGGATAAGGAATCAGAATCTGTCAATGTACAATCCAGCCAGGTTGATACATCAATCTGTTCTCAATCTGAATGATGACACATTGAAATTTGCTGTATTCTTTCATGGGATCTGAGCATCACTGGCAAAGTCAGCATTTATTACCCATTCCTAATTGTCCTTGAGAAAGTGGTGGTGAATTTTTTTCACGAACGATTACAACGCTGTAGAATCACCTACAGCATTGTTAGGAACGGAGTTCCAGGATTTTGACCCTAAAGGAACAGCAATATAGTTCCATGTCAGGATGGTCAATGACTTGACAGAGAATAAGAATAAAGTTGATATTGAGACACAGTGTATTGTGCTATCAAGATTCAAACTACTACTCTCTGCATGTACATCATTAAACATCCCTTCGAGATTATAAGAGGACAACTCTGTTCAAGAATGATTTAGCTTCTAAAGAAAAGAACCAAGAAAAGTACTGCACAGGTACAGGCCCTTTGGCCCTCCAAGCCTGTGCCAATTATGCTCTAACTAAACTAAAAAAAAACCTTTGCCCTTACTCGGTCCGTATCCCTCTATTCCCTACCTATTCATGCACCCATCCAGCTGCCTCTAAAATGTTGCTAATGTGCCTGCTTCCACCTCCTCTGGCAGTGTGTTCCAGGCACCCACCACTCTCTGCATGAAAAACTTCCCCGGCACATCTTCCTTAAACTTTCTCCCTCTCACCTTGAAACTGTGCCCCCTTGTAATTGACACTTCTAGTGGGTATTTCTTAAATATTTCAACATGGATCACATCATTTCAACAGAAACACCAACAATTTACATTTACATTTACAGATCACCTTTGATGTATTAAATCATTCAGGATGCGACACAGGGTGCTACTTCATTAAATGGCTAAAAGCTTATCAAAGTGGAGGTTTGAAGGGGCACTTGAGAAAAAGATCGAAAGATTGAGAGGTTTAGGGAGGGAATTCCAGTGTTATTTTCCAACAGCTGAAAGCCTGGTCACCAATGGTGGAAGGATTAAAATAGGGAATGTGCAAGAGGCCAGAACTACAGTCGCACAGAGGTGTCGGAGGCTGGAAGGCTGGATAGAACATAGAACATAGAACAGTACAGCACAGAACAGGCCCTTCGGCCCACGATGTTGTGCCGAGCTTTGTCTGAAACCCAGATCAAGCTATTTCCTCCCTATCATCCCGAAGTACTCCATGTGCCTATCCAATAGCTTCTTAAATGTTCCCAAAGTTTCTGACTCCACTATCCCTGCAGGCAGTCCATTCCACACCCCAACCACTCTCTGAGTAAAAAACCTACCTCAGACATCCTTCCTATATGTTACAAAGTTACTACCTAACCTGAAAGCAGGCAAATCTGTCAGAGACAACCACCTGTACCATGTACTCTGGCTTTAATTTTACCAGCTTGTTGAGTTACTATTCTGTAAATTGTAAAATAAGTTAATATAAATATAATGCTTACCTGTGAAAATTATTGTGCCAGCCAGCATTCCTTTACTTCATGCAGACTGCATTTAAGATAAGTGCCATTACACAGAGCTACTAATCCATCATGCAAACAGGGACAAACTAAACAGTGCAACTGTACCACATGGTCTATATAAAGGGGCTGTAGGCAGGTGGAAATACTCATAGTGTAGACAGGAAACTACATCATGGCTTTTTGCTGTACAGTTTCAAAGCTGAAAAAAGAGCTTCCTCCTTCCATATAAGGCAAGCACCCTGTGACGACTGGAAAAAGTGAGATGTAATGGTACTCTTTCATTCCTTTAAGAATGACACAGTTGTTAGCAAACAAAGACAAAAACACTTAGATTAGCTGCAGAGACAGAGGAATTACATCAGACAGCTTCTAGTATCTGATACTCGCAAGGTTGGGAGTGATTGAGAATATCCTTGGAGCTGCCCTCCCTGCAGTGCTGTAGGACATTTGGTAGGAACTCCAATTAAAAAGGGAAGATAATACTACACTATGTATGGGAAAATGACATCAAATTAATTTAAATTAATGACATCAAATCTATTTTAAAATATTTATTTACTATTTTACTTTACATGACATCATTTTTCATATATTTCAAAGAAAAATCTTAAATGATGTATCCAAGTTAAATAGAATAATTGGAACAAAGTGCCCAACCTCTTTAAATTCAACTTTATTGACAGAAGGATAAAGGGTTAGTAGTTATTATATTGGTCCTGTTGCAGAGCTAGAACTTCAGAGGTCTAGTCTAATGTTTTGGCATTGTAAGTTCAAATCCTATCACAGCAGCTGAAAACTTAAATCAATAAAATCAGGAATATAAAGTTTCAGCATGACGACTATGGAACTAATGAACTGTCATAAAAAGGCATCTGGTTCATTAATGGCTTCCTTCCCCTATCAGACTTACATGTGACTCCAGACTTACAGGAATGTCGTTGACGCTGAACTACCCTCAGATGGCCTATAGGTCATTCAATTTTATTAAACCACTACAGAAAAGTTGAATAAGAATAAAACCTAAAACTGATTAGTTTGGAGGACTTCCTGGGCGGCACGTTGACACAGTGGTTAGCACTGCTACCTCACAGCGCCAAGATCCCAAGTTCAACTCCGGCCTCGGCTCACTGTCTGTGTGAAGTTTGCACTTTCTCCCTGTGTCTGCGTGGGTTTCCTCCGGGTGCTCCGGTTTCCTCCCACAGTCCAAAGATGTGCGGGTTAGGTTGATTGGCCATGCTAAATTGACCCCTAAATCATCGGGATTAGCAGGGTAAATGTGTGGGGTTACAGGAATAGGGCCTGGGTGGGATTGTGATCAGTGCAGACTCGATGGGCTGAATGGCCTCCTTCTGCACTGTAGGGATTCTATGATTCTAAGCGGCATGGATAGGGTGAATAGGAAGCAGCTGTTCCCCTTGGTTGAGGTGTCAATCACAACGGGGCACAGTTTTAGAATAAGGGGCAGGAGATTCAGAGGGGATTTGAGAAAAAACATTTTCACTCAGAGAGTTGTGGGAATTTGGAATGTACTGCCTGGGAAGGTAGTGGAGGCCGGAAACCTTACAACGTTTAAAGAATATTTGGATGAGCACTTGAAATATCATAATATTCAAGGATATGAGACAAGTGCAGGAAAATGGGATTAGCACACCTTTAGTGGTATTGTTGGCGCAGATTGATGGGCTGGAGGATCTTTTCTGCACTGTATGACTATCACTGTATGGATGGGACATCAAACAGTGACCAAGGCACAGGAAAGGACAAAGGCATACTTGGCCAAATCAAGCTGGCAAAGTCTTCCTCCTTAACATCTGGGGTCCTGTGCCAAAAGTGGGAGAGCTGTCAAACAGCAGCCTGTTCTGGTTATCCTCACAGAACCATACCTTACAACCAATGTCCCAGACACCTTCATTACTTTCTCACAGCCTTGCAGACCTCTGTTCATAACTGTACTGGTACAAGTAACCACAGCACCGCCCTTGTGGAGACTAAATTCCATCTTTACATAGAGTCATATTGTCGTAGAGGTTTATAGCATGGAAATAGGCCCTTTGCCCCAACTTGTCCATGCTGCCCCTTTTTTTAACCCCAAAGCTAGTCCCAATTGCCTGCATTTGGCCCATATCCCTCTATACCCATCTTACCCATGTAACTGTCTAAATGCTTTTTAAAAGACAAAATTGTACCCGCCTCTACTACTACCTCTGACAGCTTGTTCCAGACATTCACCACCCTCATTGTTCCACAGGAGCAGGCTGAGGGTAAGGGAGTTTGTTTCTGCATTTGATTTATTTATTTGTCAGTGATTTTTGTGTTAAAAATCGGAGGGTTTTTTTTCCAAAACCGGAAGTAGGCCCAGGAGAAGCCTGGGAAGATTTTTGGAGGGTTTAAAAAGGGCTTACCTTGGAGGTTTCAGCCTCATTGTTCCACAGGAGCAGGCTGAGGGTGAGAGAGTTTGTTTCTGCGTTTGATTTGTTTATTTGTCAGTGATTTTTGTGTTAAAAATCGGAGGGTTTTTTTCCAAAACCGGAAGTAGGCCCAGGAGAAGCCTGGGAAGGTTTTTGGAGGGTTTAAAAGCAGGCCGCACTTTTGAGCGGGCAGCATTGTTAGCGGTCAGTGGAGTGAGCAGGGAGCAGAGTGTGAGCTGTCAGGGCTTTGGCTCACAGGGCTTCGGCGGAGGCGACGAAGGTTGTTTGTTTTTCTTCTGTTCCCCCCCTTTTTGTTTGATCTTCCAAAAACTAAAAAGGAAATGGCAGGTATAGAACATAGAACAGTACAGCACAGAACAGGCCCTTCGGCCCACGATGTTGTGCCGAGCTTTATCTGAAACCAAGATCAAGCTATCCCACTCCCTATCATCCTGGTGTGCTCCATGTGCCCATCCAATAACCGCTTAAATGTTCCTAAAGTGTCTGACTCCACTATCACTGCAGGAAGTCCATTCCACACCCCAACCACTCTCTGCGTAAAGAACCTACCTCTGATATCCTTCCTGTATCTCCCACCACGAACCCTATAGTTATGCCCCCTTGGAATAGCTCCATCCACCCGAGGAAATAGTCTTTGAATGTTCACTCTATCTATCCCCTTCATCATTTTATAAACCTCTATTAAGTCTCCCCTCAGCCTCCTCCGTTCCAGAGAGAACAGCCCTAGCTCCCTCAACCTTTCCTCATAAGACCTACCCTCCAAACCAGGCAGCATCCTGGTAAATCTCCTCTGCACTCTTTCCAGCGCTTCCACATCCTTCTTATAGTGAGGTGACCAGAACTGCACACAATATTCCAAATGTGGTCTCACCAAGGTCCTGTACAGTTGCAGCATAACCCCACGGCTCTTAAACTCAAACCCCCTGTTAATAAAAGCTAACACATTATAGGCCTTCTTCACAACTCTATCCACTTGAGTGGCAACCTTTAGAGATCTGTGGATATGAACCCCAAGATCTCTCTGTTCCTCCACAGTCTTCAGAACCCTACCTTTGACCCTGTAATCCACATTTAAATTAGTCCTACCAAAATGAATCACCTCACATTTATCAGGGTTAAACTCCATTTGCCATTTTTCAGCCCAGCTTTGCATCCTATCTATGTCTCTTTGCAGCCTACAACAGCCCTCCACCTCATCCACTACTCCACCAATCTTGGTGTCATCAGCAAATTTACTGATCCACCCTTCAGCCCCCTCCTCTAAGTCATTAATAAAAATCACAAAGAGCAGAGGACCAAGCACTGATCCCTGCGGCACTCCGCTAGCAACCTGCCTCCAATCCGAAAATTTTCCATCGACCACCATCCTCTGTCTTCGATCAGACAGCCAGTTACCTATCCAATCGGCCAACTTTCCCTCTATCCCACACCTCCTCACTTTCATCATAAGCCGACCATGGGGGACCTTATCAAACGCCTTACTAAAATCCATGTATATGACATCAACTGCCCTACCTTCATCAACACACTTAGTTACCTCCTCAAAAAATTCTATCAAATTTGTGAGGCACGACTTGCCCTTCACGAATCCGTGCTGACTATCCCGGATTAATCCGCATCTTTCTAAATGGTCGTAAATCCCATCTCTAAGGACCTTTTCCATCAATTTACCAACCAGCGAAGTAAGACTAACCGGTCTATAATTACCAGGGTCATTTCTATTCCCTTTCTTAAACAGAGGAACAACATTCGCCATTCTCCAGTCCTCTGGTACCATCCCCGTGGACAGCGAGGACCCAAAGATCAAAGCCAAAGGCTCTGCAATCTCATCCCTTGCCTCCCAAAGAATCCTAGGATACATTTCACCAGGCCCAGGGGACTTATCGACCTTCAGTTTATTCAAAACTGCCAGGACATCCTCCCTCCGAACATCTATTTCCTCCAGCCTATTAGCCTGTAACACCTTCTCTTCCTCAAAAACATGGCCCCTCTCCTTGGTGAACACTGAAGAAAAGTATTCATTCATCACCTCTACTGACTCCATACACAAGTTCCCACTACTGTCCTTGACCGGCCCTAACCTCACCCTGGTCATTCTTTTATTCCTCACATAAGAGTAAAAAGCCTTGGGGTTTTCCTTGATCCGACCCGCCAAGGACTTCTCGTGTCCCCTCCTAGCTCTCCTAAGCCCCTTTTTCAGCTCATTCCTTGCTAACTTGTAATCCTCAATCGAGCCATCTGAACCTTGTTTCCTCATCCCTACATAAGCTTCCCTCTTCCTTTTCACAAGACATTCCACCTCTTTCGTGAACCATGGTTCCCTCACT
Organism: Mustelus asterias; assembly: GCF_964213995.1. Taxonomy (NCBI): domain Eukaryota; kingdom Metazoa; phylum Chordata; class Chondrichthyes; order Carcharhiniformes; family Triakidae; genus Mustelus; species Mustelus asterias. The sequence goes on along the minus strand of NC_135815.1, from coordinate 63,443,843 downwards.
CGGCCATTTCCTCCCTGCCTGACAGGGACATACCTATCAAGGACATCCAGTATTTATTCCTTGAAAAAGTTCCACTTTTCATTAGTTCCTTTCTCTGACAGTTTCTGTTCCCAACTTATGCCCCCTAATTCTTGCCTAATCACATCATAATTACCTCTCCCCCAATTGTAAACCTTGCCCTGCCGTACGGCCCTATCCTTCTCCATTGCAATAACAAAAGACACTGAATTGTGGTCACTATCTCCAAAGTGCTCTCCCACAACCAAATCTAACACTTGGCCCGGTTCATTTCCCAGTACCAAATCCAATGTGGCCTCACCTCTTGTCGGCCTATCCACATACTGTGTCAGGAAACCCTCCTGCACACACTGCACAAAAACTGCCCCATCCAAACTATTTGACCTACAAAGGTTCCAATCAATATTTGGAAAGTTAAAGTCCCCCATGACAACTACCCTGTGACCCCCTCACATATCCATAATCTGCTTAGCAATTTCTTCCTCCACATCTCTATTACTATTTGGGGGCCTATAGTAAACTCCTAACAACGTGACCGCTCCTTTCCTATTTCTAACCTCAGCCCATATTACCTCAGTGTGCAGATCCCCCTCGAAGTGCCTTTCCGCAGCCGTTAAACTATCCTTGATTAACAATGCCACTCCTCCACCTCTTTTACCAGCTTCCCTACACTTACTGAAACATCTATACCCCGGAACGTCCAACAACCATTCCTGTCCTTGTTCTACCCACGTCTCCGTAATGGCCATAACATCGTAGTCCCAAGTACCAATCCATGCCCCAAGTTCATCTACCTTGTTCCGGATGCTCCTTGCATTGAAGTAGACACACTTCAACCCACCTTCCTGTCTACTGGTACCCACCCTTGACCCTGATACCTTCCCCAATACCTCACCACCCTCACTGACTTCTGGACTACAACTCCTTTTCCTACTCCCCTGACAAATTAGTTTAAACCCCCCTGAAGAGCCGTAACAAATTTCCCTCCTAGGATATTGGTGCCCCTTTGGTTCAAGTGCACCCCGTCCTGTTTGTACAGGTCCCACCTTCCCCAGAATGTGTTCCAATTATCCACGTATCTGAAACCCTCCCTCCTACACCATCCCTGCAACCACATGTTTAACTGCACTCTCTCCCTGTTCCTCAACTCGCTATCACGTGGCACCGGCAACGTACCAGAGATGACCACGTTTTGTCTTGGCTCTCAGCTTCCAGCCCAGCTCCAGAAATTCCTGCTTTAAATCCCCGTCCCTTCTCTTACCTATGTCATTGGTACCAATGTGTACCACGACTTGTGACTGTTCCTCCTCCCCCTTCAGAATCCGGAAAACACGGTCTGAGACGTCACGGACCTTGGCATCCAGTAGGCAACATACCATCCATGAGTCTCTTTTGCTGCCACAGAACCTCCTATCTATCCCTCTAACTAACGAGTCCCCAATAACTATTGCCCTCCCGCTCTGCCCCTTACCCTAGGTATGAGTGGGAGGCCAGTATACTGCAGTCGGTCTGAGATGTGGGAGTTCCTGGAGACGACTTGTCTCCCGGAAGTCCATATCTGTGCCACATGCGTGGAACTGCAACTCCTGAGGGATCGTGTAAGGGAGCTGGAGCTGCGGCTCGATGACCTCAGTTTAGTCAGGGAAAATGAGAGATTAATAGATAGAAGTTATAGTCAGGTAGTGACACCAGGGTCTCGGAAGGAAGACACGTGGGTCACAATTAGGAGGGGTAATAGTCAGAAGGGTGATGTGCCAGAAAGTACCCCAGTGGCAGTCTCCCATAATAGTAAGGGCTGGGCAACAGATGGGATAAAGGAAGGGAGTGAGCAGTCTGTGGAGGGATCCCCTGTGGTTGTCCCCCTTCAAAATAGGTATATTGTTTTGGATTCTGTGGAGGGGGATGACCCTCCAGGGGTAAGCCAAGAGGACCAAATCGCCTGCACGGAGACAGGCTCAGGGGTCCGGAAGGGAAAGAAGGGGTTTAGGAGAGCGATAGTGGTGGGGGACGCAATAGTTAGAGGCACGGACAGGCGGTTCTGTGGGAGCGAACGAGAATCCAGGATCGTACTCTGTCTCCCTGATGCCGGGGTACTGGATGTCTCCGAGAGGGTAGGAAGCATATTAAAAAAGGAAGGTAGTCAAACGGACGTAATTATACACATTGGTGACAATGATGGAGGTAGGAAGAGCAAGGGGGGTCATACGAGAGAAATTCAGGGAGATGGGTGCTAGGCTAAAAAGTAAGGCCTCCAGGGTAGCAATCTCTGGACTGCTCCCAGTGGCTAGTGCAAGTAAGGCTAAGAACAGGGAGATTCTACAGTTGAACGCATGGCTAAAGGACTGGTGCAAGAGGGAGGGTTTTAAATTCATAGATAACTGGGAAGTCTTCAAGTCAGGATAGCAACTGTACAGAAAGGATGGTTACACCTTAACTGGAAGGGAGCAAATATCCTGGCTGGGAGTTTTGCTAAAGTGTTTCAGCAGGATTTAAACTAGTGTGGCAGGGGGGTGGGGAACAAAACACTAGGTCAGTAAGTACTGAGGCTGGGGTTGAGCTTGGGGCCAGGGCAAGGCTAGCTAAGAAGAGGAGCATTCTGGAGGAGGATGACCTGAGTGAGCCTGGAGGTCTGGAGTGCATCTGCTTCAATGCGAGGAGCGTAACGGGTAAAACAGATGAACTTAGGGCATTAATGCTTACACGGAATTTGGATGTGGTTGCGGTGACGGAGACTTGGTTAAAAGAAGGGCAGCTGAATATTCCGGGGTATAAGTGTTTTAGGCGAGACAGAGGAGGGGCTAAAAAAGGTGGGGGAGAAGCGATATTAGTTCGGGAGCATATTACCGCGGTGCAGAGGGTAGACAACTTAGAGGAGTCATGTACTGAGTCACTGTGGGTGGAACTCAGAAACAGGAAGGGTGCAGTCACTATGCTGGGGGTGTACTACAGACCACCCAACAGCCCACGGGAAGTGGAGGAAAGGATATGTCAGGAGATTCTGGATAGGTGCAGAAAAAAATAGAATCTTAGAAATCATAGAAACCCTACAGTGCAGAAAGAGGCCATTTGGCCCATCGAGTCTGCACCGACCACAATCCCACCCAGGCCCTATCCCCATATCCCGACATATTTACCCACTAATCCCTCTAACCTACGCATCTCAGGACACTAAGGGGCAATTTTAGCATGACCAATCAACCTAACCTGCACACCTTTGGACTGTGGGAGGAAACCGGAGCACCCGGAGGAAACCCACGCAGACACGAGGAGAATGTGCAAACTCCACACAGACAGTGACCCAAGCCGGGAATCGAACCCAGGTCCCTGGAGCTGTGAAGCAGCAGTGCTAACCACTGTGCTACCGTGCCGCATAGGGTTGGTGTAGTGGGGGACTTTAATGTCCCTGGTATAGACTGGAAAGTGCTTAGAGCTGGGCTTCCGGACGGGGAGGAATTTGTAAAATGCATACTGGAAGGTTCTTTGGAACAGTATGTAGATAGCCCGACTAGAGAGGGGGCTATACTGGACCTAGTTCTGGAAAATGAGCCCGGTCAGGTCGTCAAAGTTTCGGTAGGGGAACATGTGGTAAATAGTGACCACAACTCTGTTAACTTTAGGATAGTAATGGACAAGGATGAGTGCTGTCCTACGGGCAGGATGCTAAATTGGGGGAATGCTAACTATAGCCGGATTAGGCAGGAATTGGTGGACGTTGATTGGGAGAGGATGTTCGAGGGTAAGTCCACGTCTGGCATGTGGGAGTCTTTTAAGGAACAATTGATAAGGCTGCAGGATAGGCATGTGCCTGTAAAAAGGAAAGATAGGAAAGGTAGGATTCGAGAGCCGTGGATAACCAGGGAAATTGAGGATCTGATTAAAATGAAAAGGGAGGCGTACGTTAAGTCCAGGCAACTGAAAACAGATGGAGCTCTGGAGGAATACAGAGAGAGTAGGAAAGAACTCAAACGGAGAGTTAGAAGGGCAAAAAGAGGTCACGAGATGTTCTTGGCAGGCAGGATTAAGGAGAATCCTAAGGCATTCTATTCATACATTAGGAACAAAAGAGTTGTCAGGGAGAAAATCGGACCTCTCAGGGACAAAGGAGGGAAATTATGCTTAGAACCCAAGGGAATAGGGGAGATCCTAAATGAATACTTTGCATTGGTATTCACGAAGGAGAGGGGCGTGTTAACCGGGAGTGTCTCGGAGGGAGGTGTTGACCCGTTAGAGAAAATCTCCATTACAAGGGAGGAAGTGTTAGGTTTTTTAGGGAACATTAAAACTGACAAAGCCCCAGGGCCTGATGGCATCTATCCTAGACTGCTCAGGGAGACGAGAGACAAAATTGCTGGGCCTCTGACGGAAATCTTTGTCGCTTCTTTGGACACAGGTGAGGTCCCTGAGGATTGGAGGATAGCGAATGTGGTCCCGTTGTTTAAGAAGGGTAGCAGGGATAACCCGGGAAATTATAGGCCGGTGAGCTTGACGTCCGTGGTAGGGAAGTTGTTGGAGAGGATTCTTAGAGACAGGATGTATGTGCATTTAGAACGGAACAATCTCATTAGTGACAGACAGCATGGTTTTGTAAGAGGGAGGTCGTGCCTTGCAAATTTGGTGGAGATTTTTGAGGAAGTGACAAAAATGGTTGACGAAGGAAGGGCCGTGGATGTCGTCTGTATGGATTTCAGTAAGGCATTTGACAAAGGCCCACATGGCAGGTTGGTTAAGAAGGTTAAGGTTCATAGGATACAAGGAGAAGTGGCTAGATGGGTGGAGAACTGGCTTGGCCATAGGAGACAGAGGGTAGCGGTCGAAGGGTCTTTTTCTGGCTGGAGGTCTGTGACCAGTGGTGTTCCGCAGGGCTCTGTACTGGGACCTCTGCTATTTGTGATATAAATAAATGATTTGGAAGAAGGTGTAACTGGTGTTATCAGCAAGTTTGCGGATGACACGAAGATGGCTGGACTTGCAGATAGCGATGAGCATTGGCGGGCAATACAGTAGGATATAGATAGGCTGGAAAATTGGGCGGAGAGGTGGCAGATGGAATTTATTCCAGATAAATGCGAAGTGATGCATTTTGGAAGAAATAATGTAGGGAGGAGTTATACAATAAATGGCAGAGCCATCAAGAGTATAGAAACACAGAGGGAACTAGGTGTGCAAGTCCACAAATCCTTGAAGGTGGCAACACAGGTGGAGAAGGTGGTGAAGAAGGCATATGGTATGCTTGCCTTTATAGGACCGGGTATAGAGTATAAAAGCTGGAGTCTGATGATGCAGCTGTATAGAATGTTGGTTAGGCCACATTTGGAGTACTGCGTCCAGTTCTGGTCGCCGCACTACCAGAAGGACGTGGAGGCGTTAGAGAGAGTGCAGAGAAGGTTTACCAGGATGTTGCCTGGTATGGAGGGTCTTAGCTATGAGGAGAGATTGGGTAAACTGGGGTTGTTCTCCCTGGAAAGACGGAGAATGAGGGGAGATCTAATAGAGGTGTACAAGATTATGAAGGGGATAGATAGGGTGAACGGTGGGAAGCTTTTTCCCAGATCAGAAGTGAAGATCACGAGGGGTCACGGGCTCAAGGTGAGAGGGGCGAAGTACAACTCAGATATTAGAGGGATGTTTTTTACACAGAGGGTGGTGGGGGCCTGGAATGCGCTGCCAAGTAGGGTGGTGGAGGCAGACACGCTGACATCGTTAAAGACTTACCTGGATAGTCACATGAGCAGCCTGGGAATGGAGGGATACAAACGATTGGTTTAGTTGGACCAAGGAGCAGTGCGGGCTTGGAGGGCCGAAGAGCCTGTTTCCTGTGCTGTACTTTTCTTTGTTCTATGAAAAAATTGCCCCTCTGGACCCTTTTGTATCTCTCCCCTCTCACCATAAACCTATGACCTCTAGGTTTAGAATCCCCTACCTTTGGGAAAAGATATTGATTATCTAGCTGATCTATGCCTCTCATTATTTTATAGACCTCTATGAGATCATTCCAAAGCCTCCTACACTCCAGAAAACCAAGTCCCAGTCTATCCAGCCTCTCCTTATAACTCAAACCATCAAGTCCCAAGTAGCATCCTAGTAAATCTTTTCTGCACTCTTTCTAGTTTAATCATGTTCTTTCTGTAATAGGGTGACCAGAACTGTACACAGTATTCCAAGTGAGGCCGCACCAATGTCTTGTACAACTTCAACAAAACATCCCAACTCCTGTACTCAATGTTCTGACCAATGAAACCAAGCATGCTGAATGCCTCCTTCATCACTCTGTCCACCTGTGACTCCACTTTCAAGGAGCTATGAACCTAGATCTCTTTGTACTATAACTCTCCCCAATGCCCTACCATTAACTGAGTAAGTCCTGCTCTGGTTCGATCGACCAAAATGCATCACCTCGCATTTATCTAAATTAATCTACATCTGCCATTCGTCAGCCCACTGACCCAATTGATCCCTGATAGAGGACACAGGCTATCAGGTTGCGTGGCACCAACATTGTGCTACATGGGATGGATACAAAAAAAAATCTAGCAGTTCAAAATTGGGCATCTGTGAGGCTCTATGGGCCAACAGCAGCAGCAGAGTAGTTTTCAACCATAATTAGGAACCTCATGGCCCAGATTAATCCCCACTCTTCCAAATACTCTGTTGTGGTCCCTGTCATGGACAATATCAAGTCATTGATAGATATGTCTGTGACAGGTTGATTGGTGAGAACAAGGTCATGTAACCTCCTTTTTTCATTCTCTCACTATCTGCCATCGGCCCAGTTTTGCCTTCAGGACTAAACCAGCTCAATCATTATTGGTGCTTCTGAACCACTCTTGGTGAAAAACATTGAAATCCTGTCCCCCAAGAACATTTTGAACCCTTGCCACTCTCAATGCTTCTTCCAATTTGAGTTTAACATTGAGGAATATTGATTTGTCAGTGTTGGGGCAGCAGAAGGTGGTAATCAACAGGAAGTTTCCTTGTTCACGTTTGACCTCATGTCACGAGGATTCATGGGGTCTGGAGACAATGTTGTGAACTCCCAGAGCAATTCCCTCCTGACTGTATACCACTGTGCTGCAACCTCTGGTGGCTCTGTCGTGACGGTGAGACGCAGCATACCAGAGATGTTGCTGAAGTGTCTAAGACATTGGCTGAAAGGTATGATTCTGTGAGTATGACTATTTCAGGTTGTTGCTTGACTAGTCTGTGAGACAACTCTCCCAATTTTGGCACAAGCATTAGATATGGATACAAATGATATGGGATAGAAATGGATACAAAATTGGCTTCTTGACAGAAGCCAGAGGATGTTTGTAGAGAGTTGTTTTTCAAACTGGAGGCCTGTGACCAGCGGTGTGCCTCTGGGATCAGTGCCGGGTTCACTGTTATTTGTCATTTATATTAATGATTTGGATGAGAATATAGGAGGTATGGTTCGTACGTTTGGAGATGACACTAAGATTGGTGGCATAGTGGACAGTGAAGAAAGTTATCTCTAATTGCAACGGGATCTTGATCAATTGGGTCAGTGGGCTGACGAATGGCAGATGGAGTTTAATTTAGACAAATGCGAGGTGATGCATTTTGGTAGATTGAACTAGGGCAAGACTTACTCAGTTCATGGTAGGGTGTTGGGGAGAGTTACAGAACAAAGAGATCTAGGGGTACATGTTCATAGCTCCTTGAATGTGAAGTTACAGGTGTGGAGATGTGGAGACAAGTCACAGGTGGATAGAGCGGTGAAGGCATGCTTGGTTTCATCGGTCAGAACATTGAATACAGGAGTTGGAATGTCTTGTTGAAGTTGTACAAGACATTGGTAAGGCCACACTTGGAATACTGTGTGCAATTCTGGTCACCCTATTATAGAAAGGATATTATTAAACTAGAAAGAGTGCAGAAAAGATTTACTAGGATGCTACCGGGACTTGATGGATTGAGCTATAAGGAGAAGCTGGATAGACTGGGACTTTTTTCTCTGGAGCGTAGGAGGCTGAGGGGTGATCTTATAGAGGTCTATAAAATAATGAGGGGCACAGATCAACTAGATAGTCAATATCTTTTCCCAAAGGTAGGGGAGTCTAAAACTAGAGGGCATAGGTTTACGGTCATGATGTGGAGATGCCGGCGTTGGACTGGGGTAAACACAGTAAGAAGTTTAACAACACCAGGTTAAAGTCCAACAGGTTTATTTGGTAGCAAAAGCCACACAAGCTTTCGGAGCTCTCAGCCCCTTCTTCAGGTGAGTGGGAATTCTGTTCACAAACAGAGCTTATAAAGACACAGACTCAATTTACATGAATAATGGTTGGAATGCGAATACTTACAACTAATCAAGTCTTTAAGAAACAAAACAACGTGAGTGGAGAGAGCATCAAGACAGGCTAAAAAGATGTGTATTGTCTCCAGACAAGACAGCCAGTGAAACTCTGCAGGTCCACGCAACTGTGGGAGTTACAAATAGTGTGACATGAACCCAATATCCCGGTTGAGGCCGTCCTCGTGTGTGCGGAACTTGGCTATCAGTTTCTGCTCAGCGACTCTGCGCTGTCGTGTGTCGCGAAGGCCGCCTTGGAGAACGCTTACCCGAATATCAGAGGCCGAATGCCCGTGACCGCTGAAGTGCTCCCCAACAGGAAGAGAACAGTCTTGCCTGGTGATTGTCGAGCGGTGTTCATTCATCCGTTGTCGCAGCGTCTGCATAGTCTCCATAGACAATACACATCTTTTTAGCCTGTCTTGATGCTCTCTCCATTCACATTGTTTTGTTTCTTAAAGACTTGATTAGTTGTAAGTATTCGCATTCCAACCATTATTCATGTAAATTGAGTTTGTGTCTTTATAAGCTCTGTTTGTGAACAGAATTCCCACTCACCTGAAGAAGGGGCTTAGAGCTCCGAAAGCTTGTGTGGCTTTTGCTACCAAATAAACCTGTTGGACTTTAACCTGGTGTTGTTAAACTTCTTAATAGGTTTAAGGTGACAGGAGAGAGATACAAAACGGTCCAGAGGGGCAATTTTTTCACACAGAGGGTGGTGAGTGTCTGGAACAAGCTGCCAGAGGCAGTAGTAGAGGCATTTAGATAGTTACATGGGTATGATGGGTATCGAGGGATATGGGGCAAATGCGGGCAATTGGGATTAGCTTAGGGATTTTAAAAAAAAGGGTGGCATGGACAAGTTGGGCCGAAGGGCCTATTTCCATGCTGTCAGCCTCTATGACTCTATGACTGTATATCATTTTGGAGGACTTTGCAGGATTTACCTGGCTGGCTGTGCCTTTTTGTTACCAATGCCTAGATTAATGTTGGGTAATCTGCCCATTTTTATAATTTAACTTTTCTGTTATGGTTTAATACAAATGAATGGCTTGTGGGACTATTTCAGAGGGAAGTTAAGAATCAACCACATTGCTGTGGGTTTGGCCAGACCAGATAAGGACAGCAGATTTCCTTCCCTAAAGGACATTAGTGAATCAGATGGATGGCTCAGGGTGCCAGATCAAATGATGGTGCCAATCTAAAAGCTGGAAATCAGAACGAATGTTAGGGGTGGCGATTTGTGGCTCGGGCGGTAGGTGTAAAGAAAAAAGTTATACCATGTGCATCTTGCACATCATGCCAGAATGCAGGCAGAAGACCCCTGAATGCTCTTGGAGATTCTGATGCTACAGGCTCTGTTACTGCCACCTTCTTGGTAAACAGTCCTACTCGTTCTAGGAGTTGAAGACCTGACTGTTCTTTGCTGAGCCCCTCTTGTGTAAGATAGAGGGCAGAATGTCACTGATTGTGTTGCATTGTGTTTGTTTGATATGCCTGCCACAGCTGAATAGCTGGAGATATGTGAAAACAGTGGATCATGAATGCAACAATCCATGTATGATCATACGGAACTTCTTCCAGCACTACTATTAGGTCCTCAGGGCTAGATTGTTGGCATTGATTTACCTGGATTTCTGCTCCCCTTTCCTTTGGAAGATCCTCTTTCCTCCTGTTGACCTCCATCATTAAGACCATCAGTGCTGTATCCGTGTGCCTAGGGCCACCTTCTATCCTCTAGTGCTCCATGTCTGCAGCACCTATTTGTTATCAGTGCTAGTTCAGATACTCAGCAGCAGTTTCTTCCAAAGAATGCAGCTCCCCTTTAAGAGGGGCAGGTTGTCTATTAGAGAACCAGGTGCATGGCTGCAGGACCTGTTGTTGTGCAATCAACTATCCAGCTGCTGGAGTTATTAAAACAAGGAGGCAGGAGAAAGTTTACATACTGCCTGTCTCAAAGCAAACAGACATGGTCAGATCATGAATCATGACTCTTGTTCTCAAAAATAAGCCTTAGTGAAATTTGCTCCAAATATTTGAAGCAAAGGATAACATATGTGTAGTAACCTAGTGGTTATGAGTTCAAATCTTACTAAGACAAGCTGAATTGAGGTCATTGTGATCATTCCTCAAAAATGATCGTTAAAGCTCCACATTGATGCAAAAACCAAGCTGCTTGTCTCATGTCCTTTAGGAAGGAACTTAATAACAACAATGCACATTTATACAGCACTCTTGATAAAATAAAATATCCAAGGGAGCATCAAATGAGTATTCATGAAAAAACATTGACACTGCCACAATAGGAGATGTTAGGAGCGGCAAAAAGTAGATTTTAAGGAGCACCTTAATGAAAGAGCAGGCTAAAAAGATGCAGATAGATTTAGAGATGGAATTTCAAAGTTTAGAATTTATATAGTTGAAAGCTAACACCTCCAGTTGGTCTGGCCTGCATCTAACTACGCCCACATTATGTGACTGACTCACAGGGCAACTATGGTTGCGTGTTTGTCATGTTCTAAAAACAAATTTTAAAAGTGCAGGGCTGGAGGAGGGAGTGGAATTAACTTTGGTATTTTTCAAGCAAAGAACCAGACTTGATAAGATTGTGGTATAAGTTCAGGTGAAAACTGAAATCATTTAAAGTTCTGTTGTATCTAATGTCATCAATCCAGTCAGCAAGTATTGGTTCTGGGTCACAACCCAGGTAAATGCGAGGGTTAATGGCAGGAAGGACACCAGGCTGTAAACCATCCACCAAATCCATATGATGATTTATATGAATGGAGATGACACCCATTTTAGGGCTCACTCCGCAAGGGATGTACAGCATCCTGCCCGAACCATGTGAAGAATGGACAAGGGTCACCATCCAATGAACAAGGATAGCTAAATAAGAAAGCATGAAGTAGAGCTGAAAAGATGACCAAACCCAAAATAAAGTCTAGGGGCAGAATTTTCCCACCCCACCCGCCACGGGAATCGTAGTGGCCGGGACATGGACCATGCAAAGGTCTGTTCAGCTCGGGTGGGATTTTCCAACCTTTGGGGTGAGCACGGCTGGAAAATCCCGCCCTAAGTGTTGATAGTTTGACAGAGAAATGAAGTGAAGTAACTGACCTGATGGTGAGAGAAGGAATATAAATTCTAGGTCTCCAGGAAACCAAGAGGAAGGGCAGCAAAGCAAGATAAACTGGTAATGGATTAAACTTTACTACAAGGGACAGGGTGGGAAGATGTTGGAATTGTACTAAATGTGGGAATGTTCTGGCAGTGGACAGAATCCATTGATAGAATCCCCGCTGCGCAGAAGGAAGCCATTCAGCCCATCATGTCTGCACCGACTCTCTGAAAAAGAATCATACTCAGGCCCACCCCCTGCACAGCACCCCCTGCAACCTGTCCCGGTAACTTTCCACATTTACCATGGCTAATGCACCTAACATGCACATCTTTGGTCTGTGGGAGGAAACTGGAGCACCTGGAGAAAACCCACGCAAAGATGGGAAGAACCTGCAAATTCCACAAAGACAGTTATAGAACATAGAACGGTACAGCACAGTACAGGCCCTTCGGCCCACGATGTTGTGCCGAACCTTTTCCGAAACCAAGATCAAGCTATCCCACTCCCTATCATTCTAGTGTGCTCCATGTGCCTATGCAATAACCGCTTGAAAGTTCCTAAAGTGTCCGACTCCACTATCATAGCAGGCAGTCCATTCCACACCCCAACCACTCTCTGAGCAAAGAACCTACCTCGTACATCCCTCCTATATCTTCCACCACGAACCTTATAGTTATGCCCCCTAGTAACAGCTACATCCACCTGAGGAAATAGTCTCTGAACGTCCACTCTATCTATCCCCCTCATCATCTTATAAACCTCTATTAAGTCACCTCTCAACCTCCTCCGCTCTAAAGAGAAAAGCCCTAGCTCCCTCAACCTTTCCTCATAAGACCGACCCTCCAAACCAGGCAGAATCCTGGTAAATCTCCTTTGCACTCTTTCCAGCGCTTCCACATCCTTCTTATAGTGAGGTGACCAGAACTGCACACAATATTCCAAATGTGGTCTCACCAAGGTCCTGTACAGTTGCAGCATAACCCCACGGCTCTTAAACTCAAACCCCTTGTTAATAAACGCTAACACACTATAGGCCTTCTTCACGGCTCTATCCACTTGAGTGGCAACCTTCAGAGATCTGTGGATATGAACCCCAAGATCTCTCTGTTCCTCTACATTCCTCAGAACCCTACCTTTGACCCTGTAATCCGCATTCAAATTTGTCCCACCAAAATGAATCACCTCACACTTATCAGGGTTAAACTCCATCTGCCATTTTCACCCAAGACCAAGTCGAACCTTTGTCCCTGGTGCTGTGAGGCAGCAGTGCCAACCACTGTGCCACAGTAATAGAATCATCAAAGTAAAGGTAGAAATTAGGGGTGAAATGTGGAAAATGGTCAGTTGTTATGTACCGCAGAGCAGAGCAAAAAAGAAAGACAAATTCTAAGAACAGACAGACAGTGCAATTCAAACATTACGAAGACAGACTAATAGTGATGGGTGACCTAAAGGGACATGTCAGGATAGAAAAAGTATTATATGAGATTCTTCATGGTGGATACTGGATGGTGAAGCAAATCATAGAATCCCTACAGTGCTGAAGGAAGCCATTCGGCCCATTGAGCCTGCACCGGCAACAATCCCATCCAGGCCCTATCCCCGTAACCCTGCGTATTTACCCTGCAAATCCCCCTGACACTAAGGGGCAATTTAGCATGGCCAATCCACCTAATCTGCACATCCTTGGAGTGTGGGAGGAAAAAGGAAGCAGCCAAAATTGTGCCATCTAGTAAACCGTCTGTGAACTGCTTCCAAAGCATTTACATCTTTCCTTAAATAAGGAGACCAATACTAAACGCAATACTTCCACCAATGATCTCACCAAGGTTCTGTACAACTGAAGCATTATCTCTCTACTTTTGTATTCCATTCACCTTGCAATAAACAAGAACATTCTATTAGCTTTCCAAATTACTTGCTGTACCTGCACACTAATCTTTTGGTTATTCATGCGCAAGGACAGAGCCTTATAATCTCACCATTTAGATAATATGCTTTTTTTAATTCTTCATACCCACCTCTGGTCCTTCTGATGGAAGGAGTGGAAAATGCCATGTTTAGACTAAGGCCAGGGGATTAGCACTGGTCTGCTGATTTCCTTTCATCTTTGAGATGGAGGGAAACCTGTAAAAGTCATACTCACTGAATGTATTACTTTAATTCGTTCACACATCCATGGATGGCACGGTGGCACAGTGGTTAGCACTGCTGACTCACAGCACCAGGAACTGAGCTTCAATTCCAGCCTCGGGTCACTGTCTGTGTGGAGTTTGCACTTTCTCCCCATGTCTGTGTGAGTTTCCTCCGGATACTCTGGTTTCCTCCCATTCTCCAAAGGTGTCAAATTATGTTGATTGGCCATGCTAAATTGCCCTTAGGGTCAGGGGGATTAGCTAGGATAAATAGATGGGGTTATGGGGTTAGGGTCTGGATGGGATTGTGGTCAGTGCAGACTCAATGAGCCAAATAGCTTCCTTCTGTACTGTATGATTCTATGATCCACAAAGGCATCCACAATGCAGCCTGCAGGCAAGCCTGTCTTATTAATGGTTGTCATCCAGATGAGGAGAGGAAAGCCCTTCACAGGCCTGAAGGAGCAAGAGCTTGATCAGCAAGAGGCAACAGGGGATCCTGAAGGTCAAGGTACTTACAAACAGGGTTCACTGCAACGGTGAGCATTGGCCTGATATTGGAGCTAAGGATAGAATCATAGAATTCCTATAGTGCAGAAGGAAGCCATTCGGCCCATTGAGCCTGCACCAACAACAATCCCACCCAGGCCACATCCCTGTAACCCCACATATTTACACTGCTAATCTCCCTGACTCTAAGGGGCAATTTAGCATGGCCAATCAACCCAACTCGCACATTCTTGGACTGTTGGAGGAAACCCACGGAGAGACGGGGAGAACATGCAGACTCCACACAGACAGTGACCCAAGGCTGGGACTGAACCTGGGTTCATGGTGCTGTGAGGCAGCAGTGTTAACCACTAGCCACCATGTTGCCCATAAAGTCCTCCAAACTAATCAGTTTTAGGTTTTATTCTTATTCAACTTAGTAATGGTAGAGAACAAAGAACAAAGAAAATTACAACACAGGAACAGGCCCTTCGGCCCTCCAAGCCTGCACCGACCATGCTGCCCAAACTAAAACCCCCTACCTTTCCGGGGACCATATCCCTCTATTCCCATCCTATTCATGTATTTGTCAAGACGCACCTTAAAAGTCACTATTGTATCTGCTTCCACTCCTCCCCCAGCAGCGATTTCCAGGCACCCGCCACCCTCTGTGTAAAAAACTTGTCTCATACATCTCCTTTAAACTTCGCCCTCACACCTTAAACCTATGCCCCCTAGTAATTGACTCTTCCACCCTGGGAAAATGTCGGTAGGAGTCAGAGGAGACTTGCTCGCTCCCCCCAGCTCTGCCAGCGGCCCCCCCCCCTCCACCCTTCCAGAATGTAGTTGTGCCCTGTTCCTCATGAACCACCACAATGCCAGCTATGGCTAAATAGCCCCACTGCCTTTTGGTAGTCTCAGCAGAGAATATGGCAAAGGGAGTAAGTCTATCAGAGAAGTGGAGTAGAGTCATCTATCAGGCAGGTTTCCAGCAACTCCTGCAGCGGAGCTGGTATTAAACAGCTCTGGTTTCTTAATTTTCTTTGGACAACACTAGCAATGTGGAAAGCCCACCTCTCCCCATCTCCCAATGCTTGGGCAACTCAGGTTCTTCATACTATTTAGCCAGGACTGCACCCTGGAAAGCACGTTCCAGCTTAGCGATTTGCATTGGCACAACACAGGTTTGGGTAACTTGTCTGGAGAAAAACTCAAGCACTTTATATGGGCAGGTTGGTGATTTGTATGTGGAGAAGCTCAGATGGGTTAGAAAGAGAATGTATTAGGTGGCTATGTGGACAGAAGTTCAGACAATTTATCTTGAGGTTAATGGATACTTTATTTTTTTCTTGGGATGTGAGTGCCACTGGTCAGGCTAGCATTTGATGCCCATTCTCAATAGCTTTTGAACTCAGTGGCTTCTAGGCAATTTTAGATGTCAGTTCAGAACCGCATTGCTGTGGGTTTGGAGACAGACCAGGTCAGGGGTGCAGATTTCCTTGGTCAACCAGATGTGTTTTTACAATATTCGATGATAGTTCCATGGTCACCATTACTGAGACTAGCTTTACATTCCAGATTTATTCATTGAATTTAAATTCTACCAGCTGCCATAATGCGATTTGAATCCATGTCCCCCAGAGTATTAGCTTGGGCCTCCAGATTATCAGTCCAGTGGCATTACCCCTCCACCACTGTCATTGTATTGGAACAATCGTAGTGGCCTTACTGAATGTAAGCAATAATAAACAAGCTTGAGCCTGCTGATGCTTGCTACACAAAGAATTCAGTCTGTTCTTTAGAAGAGCAATATGGACTCAAAATGTTAACTTTCTTTCTCTCTCCACAGGTGCTGCTAAATCTGCTGGGTTTAACCAGCATTTTCTGTTTTTGTTACAAAATAATATTTTTTTGCGTTTGCTCAAAATGATCAATAGCTAGTTGCTGAGAAATAATCTGACCAATTATTAACAATCTTAGCTAACAATTCCCCATTGTGGAATCCCCCTCAACAAACGTACTGCTGTCTGGAATTTCTCTTGCATTCTGTTGATTGCCTTCACTTTTTCGTTGTTGCAATACTTCCTTCCTCATTTAACGTATGCTTGTCTTATGATAAGTTGGTAATTCACAGGGATCCTCAGTTTCGATTCCTAAGTCTTTGTTCTCATAATCTACATTTACTGGAAATTTCTTAAACATATAAAAAGATGCAGGACTCATAAAAGAACAAAGAAAATTACAGCACAGGAACAGGCCCTTCGGCCCTCCAATCCTGCACCGACCATGCCGCCCGACTGAACTAAAACCCCCTCCCTTCCGGGGACCATATCCCGTTATTCCCATCCTATTCATGTATTTGTCCAGACACCCCTTAAGAGTCACTATCGTATCTGCTTCCACTACCTCCCCCAGCAGCGAGTTCCAGGCATCCACCACCCTCTGTGTAAAAAACTTGCCTCGTACATCTCCTTTAAACCTTGCCCCTCGCACCTTAAACCTATGCCCCCTAGTAATTGACTCTTCCACCCTGGGAAAAAGCTCCTGACTATCCATCTGTCCATGCCCCTCATAATCTTGTAGACTTCTATCAGGTCACCCCTCAACTTCCATCGTTCCAATGAGAACAAACCAAGTTTCTCCAACCTCTTCTCATAGCTAATGCCCTCCATCCTGGTACCAGGCAACATCCTAGTAAATCTTTTCTGTACCCTCTCCAAAGCCTCCACATCTTTATGGTAGTGTGGCGACCAGAATTGAACACTATATTCCAAGCGCGACCTAACTAAGTTCAATAAATGACTATACATGACTTGCCAATATTTAAACTCAATGCCCCGGCCAATGAAGGCAAGCATACCGTATGCCTTCTTGACTACCTTCTCCCCCTACGTTGCCACTTTCAGTGACCTGTGTTCCTCTGCCGATCAATACTCTGAATAGTTCTGCCATTTACTGTATATTTCCTATCTGTATTAGACCTTCTAAAATGCATTACCTCACATTTGTCTGGATTAAACTCCATCTGCCATCTCTCCACCCAAGCCTCCAACCGATCTATATCCTGCTGTATCCTCTGATGATCCTCATCGCTATCCGCAAATCCACCAACCTTTGTGTCTGCAAACTTACTAATCAATCCAGTTACATTTTTCTCCAAATCATTTATATATATTACAAACAGCAAAGGTCCCAGCACTGATCCCTGAGGAACGCCACTTGTCACAGCCCTCCATTCAGAAACACACCCTTCCACTGCTACCCTCTATTTTCTATGACCGAGCCAGTTCTTAATCCACCTTGCCAGCTCACCTCTGATCCCATGCGACTTCTTCACCTTCTGCACCAGTCTGCCATGAGGGATCTTGTCAAAGGCCTTACTGAAGTCCACATAGACAACATCCACTGCCCTACCCTCATCAATCGTCTTTGTCACTTCCTCGAAAAACTCGATCACGTTAGTGGGACATGACCGCCCCTTCACAAAACCATGTTGCCTCTCGCTAATACATCCACTTATTTCCAATTGGGAGTAAATCCTGTCTCGAAGAATCCTCTCCAATAATTTCCCTATTACTGATGTAAGGCTCACCGGCCTGTAATTATCTGGATTATTCTTGCTACCCTTCTTAAACAAAGAAACAACATTGGCTATTCTCCAATTGTCTGGGACCTCTCCTGTAGCAAGTGAGGATACAAAGATTTCTCTTAAGGCCCCAGCAATTTCCTCCCTTGCCTCTCTCAGTATTTTGGGGTATATCCCATCAGGCCCTGGAGCTTGTCCACCTTAATGTTTCTCAAGAACCCCAATACCTCCTTTTTGATCTCAACATGACTCAAACTATCTACACATCCTTTCCCAGATTCATCATCCACCAAGTCCTTCTCTTTGGTGAATACTGATGCAAAGTACTTATTTAATATCTTGCCCATTTCCTCTGGCTCCACCCATAGATTCCCTCCCCTATCCTTGAGTGGGCCAACCCTCTCCCTGGCTACCCTCTTGCTCTTTATATATGTATAAAAAGCCTTGGGATTTTCCTAATCCAATGATTTTTTGGGACCCCTTTTAGCCCTCCTTACTCCTTGCTTAAGTTTCTTTCTACTTTCCTTGTATTCCACACTTGCTTCATGTGTTCCCAGCCTCCTAGTCTTGACAAATCCATGAACTATGTGACATGATCAGGTTTAGGTTGCTCATACATAATGGGTTGAGTTTTATGGGACCTGCATGTGCAGGATAGAACCATAAAATCTCTACAGTGCAAAAAGAGGCCATTCAGCCCATTAAGCCTGCACTGACTCTTCAAAAGAGCATCTTACTAGGCCCACCTCCCAGCCCTATCCCCACAATCCCGCACATTTACCATGGCTAATCCCCCTAACCTACACATCTTGGCACACTAAGGGCATGGCCAATCAACCTAACTTGCTTGAACTGTGGGAGGAACCCAGACCACCCAAAGGAAAGACTCACAGACAAGGGGAGAACATGTAAACTCCACACAGACAGACACCTAAGGCTGGAATCAAACCCGGGTCCCTGGCATTGCAGTGCTAACCACAATGGTACAGAGTTGGATCATCCTTCTAATCAGGCATTCTGTGGGTCACAATGTTGTCCAATGGTGACAAGGGCTGCCTCCATGTCCTCACCAACAATACCAACACTGCCAACCCCCCCTCTCCACCCCACCCCACCCCACCCGCCACCTCCCCATAACACCAGGACAAAGAACATATAGCACAGGAACAGGCCCTTTGGCCCTCCAAGTCTGCGCTGATCACGTTATCCTATCTAGACCAACCGCTTATATCCCTCTATTCTCCTTCTATTCATGTGTCTATCCAGATAAGTCTTAAATGTCGCTAATGTACCTGGCTCAACCACCTCACTTGGCAGTGCATTCCAGGCCCCTAGCACCCTCTGTGTAAAAAAACTTCCCCCGCACATCTCCACTGAACCTTTCACCCCTTATCTTGAACTTGTGCCCCCTTGTAATTGTCATTTCTGCCCTAGGAAAAAGCTTCCAACTGTTCACCCTATCTATACCCCTCATAATTTTATAAACTTATATCAGGTTGCCTCTCAGGTCTTTCCAAGGAGAACAATCCCAGTTTATTCAATCTCTCCTCAAAGCTAATACCCTCCATACGAGGCAACATCCTGGTAAACCCTTTCTGTACCCTCTCCAAAGCCTCTGCGTCCTTCTGGGAGTGTGGTGACTAGAATTGGGCACAATATTCCAAATATGGCCTCACCAAGGTTTTATGTAACTGTAACATAATTTGCCAAGTTTTATACACAAAGCTCCGTCCGATGAAGGCATGCATGCCGTATGTTTTCTTCACCACCTTTTCCACCTATGCTGCCATTTTTAAGGATCTGTGGACCTGCACGCCCAGATCCCTCTCTGTGTCTATGCTCCTGATGGTTCTGCCATTTACTTTAGAGCTCCCACCTGAATTGGATCTACCAAAATGCATCACCTCGCATTTGTCTGATTCAATCCCAGCTGCCATTTCTCCACCCAATTTTCCAGCCTATCTATATCCTGCTGTATTCTCTGACAATCTTCATCACTATCCTCAACTCCGCCAATCTTAGTATCATCCGCAAACTTGCTAATCAGACCAGTTACGTTTTCTTCCAAGTCATTTATATATATTATAAACAGCAGAGGTCATAGCACTAATCCCTGCGGAACACCATTAGTTACAGACCTCCATTCAGAAAAACACCCTTCCACTGCTATCACCTCTGTCTTCTATGGCCAATTCTGAATCCAGTTCTGAATCCATCTAACTAGTTCACACCTGATCCTGTGAGATTTCATCTTTTGCACCAGCCTGCCATGAGGACCTTGTCAAATGCTTTACTAAAGTCCATGAGGCCAACACCCACAGCCCTTCCCTCGTCAATCATTTTTGTCACCTCCCCAAAAAACTCTGCCAACTTGCCGACATCTGACCCTGCTTACCTTGCGATGAGGGTGACATCCATGGCTTTGTCTCTTGGCTGAGAGCTGTTTCAGCAATGACATCATTCCCAGTGGAACTGCTGGGACTGAGACCTGTCTTGGAGATGGAATCTTGCCCCTTAAAGCGATGGGTTCCCAATGACAAATCATTAACTGCAAGATAGGTCTTAAGTACAATTGGAGCTCCACTAGATGGCTAAGGCAAGGTTGTCCCTATCTTTCTGGTGGTTTTCAGGGCCACCAACATCCCACAAAGTCTAGCTCAGTAGGTTGAATAATCACCCTCTCTGTGTTGCAAACTATGAGTCTATTTACTTTTCAATTTTACTGCATTTGCAAAAAATCTATCTTAATTGGGACATTTAGGCATCCGATTCAATAATAATAAGCCAGTTATTTACTAAGCTGTGGATACTTCAGACTGCAGAACAGAGATTAACATCTTTCTTTTACAACATCACCTTGTTAACTAGGAAGGAAGAACAATCAGGAGAACAAAAGAGAAAATGCTGGAAAATCTCAGCAGGTCTGGGAGCATCTATAAAGAGAGAAAAGAGCTGATGCTTCGAGTCCAGATGACCCTTTATCAAAGACAAAGACTCTGAGCTTTGACAAAGTGTCATCTGGACTCAAAACGTCAACTCTTTTCTCTCCTTACAGATGCTGCCAGACCTGCTGAGATTTTCCAGCATTTTCTCTTTTGGTTTCAGATTCCAGCATCCGCAGTAATTTGCTTTTATTTAGAACAATCAGGACATTCCAAAGCACTGCGTAGCCAATGAAACAGCTTGGGAATGTTTTCATTGTTCTATAGTGTTATGTATACACTTACTTATGATACCTAAAGAACCATAAGGTGGGCTTGGTAACTTGAACACTGGGAGCTCTTTGTTGTGAGTGTGCACTGTTCCACAGATCTAAGACTGCACAACCTGGTCCCACACTGGGAGGAGCGAATCCCCCAGGAGTCACTTGGCTGCTTTCTTAAAGGGGCAGTACACACCCCAAACCCCAACATACCTATATTACATATAGGGAAATATCCAATTTGCAAAAAGCAAGGTTCCATAGCAACATTGAAGTAAGTAAGTTAGGGGCAGGTCATGTCGCTTTTATGCCTGACATCAGTCACAGCAGGAGACTCCCAGGACAGTGGAAATGTTTTAAGGATGTCCTCAAAGCATTCCCTGTCAACTCATGGGAGTGCCTGGTATGTTACTGACTAGAACAGAGAAGTTTAAATCAGAAAGGTACTGAAAGACTTCATTGGGAATGTGCAGAGGTAAAGTCGAGGCATTGGAGAGAGTGTCCAACCTCTCAACAACTCATCTGCCTGAATCCCGAAGAGTCACCTGCCCTGCATGTGGCAGTATCTGCAGATCATGGATTGGACTTATTGAACCCATTGAACCAGAGTGGAAGGAAATTATCCTCGATCCTGAGGGACTGCCTAAGAAAATGAAGATTATGGGAAAAATTAATATATGTACTATTGAATTAATCATTGCCCACAGGCCAAAGTGTAGCTATGGTGCTGCAATGCACAAATGACTAATTCCTTTAAAAATGCCAGGATACAATCTATGTGATTAATTGTCACTTTTCAAACACTAAGACTAATGAGGAAAATACATTTACTGAAAAATTCTTAAAAATATAAAAAGGATGCAGGACCACATGAACATGATCAGGTTTGAATTGCTCATACATAATGGGCTGAGTTTTATGGGACCTACTTGAGCAGGATAGAATCATAGAACCATAGAATCTCTACAATGTTGGAAGTGGCCATTCAGCCCATCAAGTCGGCATTGACTCGCCAAAAGAGCATCTTACAAGTCCCACCTCCCATTCCTATCCCCACAACCTCACACATTTAAAATGGCTAATCCCTCTAACCTATGGAAATTGAGGGATTGGTCAAAAAGAAAAGAGAGGCGTATGTTAGGTCCAGGCAGCTAAAAACGGAGGGAGCTCTGGAGGAATACAAAGAAAGTAGGAAAGAACTCAAACGAGGAATTCGAAGGGCAAAAAGGGGTCACGAAATGTCCTTGGCAGACGTTAGGAACAAAAGGGTTGTCAGGGAAAAAAATCGGACCTCTCAGGGACAAAAGTGGGGAATTATGCTTAGAGCCCAAAGAAGTAGGGGAGATCCTAAATGAATACTTTGCGTCGGTATTCACAAAGGAGAGGGATGTGTTGACTGGGAGTGTCTCGGAGGGGAGTGTTGACCCGTTAGAGAAAATCTCCATTACAAGGGAGGAAGTGTTAGGTTTTTTAGGGAATATAAAGACTGACAAATCCCCAGGGCCTGATGGAATCTATCCAAGGCTGCTCAGGGAGACGAGAGATGAAATCGCTAGGCCTCTGACGTAAATCTTTGTCACGTCACTGGACACAGGTGAGGTCCCAGAGGATTGGAGGATAGCTAATGTGGTCCCGTTATTTAAGAAGGGTAGGAAGGATAACCCGGGAAATTATAGGCCGGTGAGCTTGACGTCTGTGGTAGGGAAGTTGTTGGAGAGGATTCTTAGAGATAGGATGTATGCGCATTTAGAAAGGAATAAACTCATTACCAATAGTCAGCATGGTTTTGTGAGAGGGAGGTCATGGAGTTTTTTGAAGAAGTGACTAGAATGGTTGACAAGGGAAGGGCCGTGGATGTTGTCTATATGGACTTTAGTAAAGCGTTTGACAAAGTCCCTCATGGTAGGTTGGTGCAAAAGGTTGGATCTCATGGGATAAAGGAGGAGGTGGCTAGATGGGTGGAGAACTGGTTTGGTCACAGAAGACAGAGGGTGGTAGTGGAAGGGTCTTTTTCCGGCTGGATGCCTGTGACTAGTGGTGTTCCGCAGGGCTCTGTATTGGGACCTCTGCTGATGTGATTTATATAAATGATTTGGAAGAAGGTGTAACTGGGGTGATCAGTAAGTTTGCGGACGACACGAAAATGGCTGGACTTGCAGATAGTGAGGAACATTGTCAGAGGCTACAGAAGGATATAGATAGGCTGGAAATTTGGGCAAAGAAATGGCAGATGGAGTTCAATCCAGATAAATGCGAAGTGATGCATTTTGGTAGAACTAACGTAGGGGGCGCTATACGATAAATGGCAGAACCATAAAGGGTGTAGATACGCAGAGGGACCTGGGTGTGCAAATCCACAGATCCTTGAAGGTGACGTCACAGATGGAGAAGGTAGTGAATAAGGCATATGGCACGCTTGCCTTTATAGGACGGGGCATAGAGTATAAAAGTTGGGGTCTGATGTTGCAGTTGTATAGAACGTTGGTTCGGCCGCATTTGGAATACTGCACCCAGTTCTGGTCGCCACACTACCAGAAGGACGTGGAGGCTTTAGAGAGAGTGCAGAGGAGGTTTACCAGGATGTTGCCTGGTATGGAAGGGCTTAGTTATGAGGAGAGATTGGGTAAACTGGGGTTGTTCTCACTGGAAAGACGGAGGATGAGGGGTGACCTAATAGAGGTGTATAAAATTATGAAAGGCATAGATAGGGTGAACGGTGGGAAGCTTTTTCCCAGGTCGGTGGTGATGTTCACAAGGGGTCATAGGTTCAGGGTGAGGGGGGGGAGGTTTAACACGGATATCAGAAGGACGTATTTTCGCAGAGGGTGGTGGGGGCCTGGAATGCGCTGCCGGGCAAGGTGGTGGTGGCGGACACACAGGGAACGTTTAAGACTTATCTAGATAGCCTCATGAATGGAGTGGGAATGGAGGGATACAAAAGAATGGTCTAGTTTGGACCAGGGAGCGGCGCGGGCTTGGAGGGCCGAAGGGCCTGTTCCTGTGCTGTATTGTTCTTTGTTCTTTGTTCTATACATCTTGGCACACTAAGGGGCAATTAAGCCTACTGAGCTAGACTTTGTAACCAAAATACCTGTCACAGGAAGTTTTTCACTGGGAACATTATATTGTGAATGTATACACTAATCTGCAGTGCACTCACAGTCAGCAAAGAGTTCAGAAACTATGGCAAAATACAGAGCAAAGATTTAAGAATTTTTAATATTAGCTCAACATTTCAGGGTGATGCTTTGAATTGGTACCATTTTCTATAATAAATTAATTTTATTTGAAGTGGATTTCAAGCTTCCTCAAGTATATGTAGGGATGGGCAACAAATGCTGGCCTAGCCAGTGACAACCAAATCATGTGAAAGGTTATATATTTTTAAGTTTGTTTACGGACAGTGAGCATTGCAGGGAAGGCCAGCATTTATTCACCATCCCTAATTGCCCTTGAGAAGGTGGTACATGATGAACCACTTTCTTGAATTGCTGTAAGCTATGTGGTGTCGGTAAACCCAGAGCACTGTTAGGGAGGGAAGTCTAGAATTTTCATCAGTGACAATGAAGGAACAGTGATTGCTCCAAGTCAGAATGAGGTGTATTTCAGCAAGGAACTTGAGGGGATTGGTGTGCAACATTGTCAGGATTTATTTAATTTTTTTTACAGGTGGCTACCTTGATTTTTCTACACGGCTGCACGTCCCAATGAATATTCAAAGAACAAAGAACAAAGAACAGTACAGCACAGGAAACAGGCCCTTCGGCCCTCCAGGCCTGTGCCGCTCCTTGGTCCAACTAGACCAATCGTTTGTATCCCTCCATTCCCAGGCTGCTCATGTGACTATCCAGGTAAGTCTTAAACAATGCCAGCGTGTCTGCCTCCACCACCCTACTTGGCAGCGCATTCCAGGCCCCCACCACCCTCTGTGTAAAAAACATCCCTCTAATATCTGAGTTATACTTCGCCCCTCTCACCTTGAGCCCGTGACCCCTCATGATTGTCACTTCTGATCTGGGAAAAAGCTTCCCACCGTTCACCCTATCTATCTCCTTCATAATCTTGTACACCTCTATTAGATCTCCCCTCATTCTCCGTCTTTCCAGGGAGAACAACCCCAGTTTACCCAATCTCTCCTCATAGCTAAGATCCTCCATACCAGGCAACATCCTGGTAAACCTTCTCTGCACTCTCTCTAACGCCTCCACGTCCTTCTGGTAGTGCGGCGACCAGAGCTGGACGCAGTACTCCAAATGTGGCCTAACCAGCGTTCTATACAGCTGCATCATCAGACTCCAGCTTTTATACCCATCCTATAAAGGCAAGCATACCATATGCCTTCTTCACCACCTTCTCCACCTGTGTTGCCACCTTCAAGTATTTGTGGACTTGCACACCCAGGTCTCTCTGTGTTTCTATACTCTTGATGGCTCTCCCATTTATTGTACAACTCCTCCCTACATTATTTCTTCCAAAATGCATCACTTCGCATTTATCCGGATTAAACTCCATCTGCCACCTCTCTGCCCAATTTTCCAGCCTATCTATATCCTGCTGTATTGCCCGCCAATGCTCATCGCTATCCGCAAGTCCAGCCATCTTCGTGTCATCCGCAAACTTGCTGATAACACCAGTTACACCTTCTTCCAAATCATTTATATATATCACAAATAGCAGAGGTCCCAGTACAGAGCCCTGTGGAACACCACTGGTCACAGACCTCCAGCCAGAAAAAGACCCTTCAACCGCTACCCTCTGTCTCCTATGGCCAAGCCAGTTCTCCACCCATCTAGCCACTTCTCCTTGTATCCCATGAGCCTTAACCTTATTAAACCACCTGCCATGTGGGACTTTGTCAAATGCCTTACTGAAATCCATACAGGCGACATCCACGGCCCTTCCTTCGTCAACCATTTTTGTCACTTCCTCAAAAAACTCCACCAAATTTGTAAGGCACGACCTCCCTCTTACAAAACCATGCCGTCTGTCACTAATGAGATTGTTCCGTTCTAAATGCACGTACATCCTGTCTCTAAGAATCCTCTCCAACAACTTCCCTACCACGGACGTCAAGCTCACTGGCCTATAATTTCCCAGGTTATCCCTGCTACCCTTCTTAATCAATGGGACCACATTCGCTATCTTCCAATCCTCAGGGACCTCACCTGTGTCCAGAGAAGTGACAAAGATTTCCGTCAGAGGCCCAGCAATTTCATCTCTCGTCTCCCTGAGCAGTCTAGGATAGATGCCATCAGGCCCTGGGGCTTTGTCAGTTTTAATGTTCCCTAAAAAACCTAACACTTCCTCCCTTGTAATGGAGATTTTCTCTAACGGGTCAACACCTCCCTCCGAGACACTCCCGGCTAACACGTCCCTCTCCTTTGTGAATACCGATGCAAAATATTCATTTAGGATCTCCCCTATTCCCTTGGGTTCTAAGCATAATTCCCCTCCTTTGTCTCTGAGAGGTCCGATTTTCTCCCTGACAACTCTTTTCTTCCTAATGTATGAATAGAATGCCTTAGGATTCTCCTTAATCCTGCCTGCCAAGAACATCTCGTGACCTCTTTTTGCCCTTCTTACTCCCCGTTTGAGTTCTTTCCTACTTTCTCTGTATTCCTCCAGAGCTCCATCTTTTTCTCCAACAAATAAATCAATGGGATTTGATGAAGGGAAGCTGAGAAGCCAACTACGGAAATGCCAGATCTAAGTGGAAAACAAAAACGGATAAAATATACTAGAAGAGGCTGCCTGACTGACCAACCTCCTCCAATTCTGACTCACTCTGAGAAAGTTCAGTTGTATTCTGACTAAAAGTTCCTGACACAGACCCACTTACTTGAAAGTGACAATACAGTTAGTCATTGGCCAGCTCAGGGCGAATGATATTTTTTGGTGAACAGTGCATTCAGTGACCTTATCAATACATGTGGCTATCTGTAGTTCACAGCTATTGATCCTTTGCTTCAGTTAGAAATGTAAGAATCTACAGATCTTCCAGAAGAACAGGTACTAAGGGCAGAATTCTCCATTTAATTTCTAAGTCTGGTGGCAGGCAGTTTTGGTGCCGTCGAAACCGGAGCACCCGGAGGAAACCCACGCAGATACGAGGAGAATGTGCAACTCCACACAGACAGTGACCCAAGCCGGGAATCGAACCCAGGCCCCTGGAGCTGTGAAGCAGCAGCGCCAACCACTGTGCTACCGTGCCGCCCCATATCACTCTTTCTCATCCAGTTGGTCAGAATGGCATGAACTCGCACTCAATTCCATGCTTGGAATCTCATTAATTATGCTCTGAATCACCAGGTGCATCAGGAGCTGATTCATCTGCCCGCAATTAACTGGCTGGTTTGTAGGTACAAGTGCCATATTTAAAGACCAGTGCAACACGCTCATAGATCATAGAACATCATAGAAACCCTACAGTACAGAAAGAGGCCATTCGGCCATCGAGTCTGCACCAACCACAATCCCACCCAGGCCCTACTCCCATATCCCTACATATTTATCCAACTAATCCCTCTAACCTACGCATCTCAGGACACTAAGGGCAATTTTTAGCATGGCCAATCAACCTAACCCGCACATCTTTGGACTGTGGGAGGAAACCGGAGCACCCGGAGGAAACCCACGCAGACACGAGGAGAATGTGCAACTCCACACAGACAGTGACCCAAGCCGGGAATCGAACCCAGGCCCCTGGAGCTGTGAAGCAGCAGCGCCAACCACTGTGCTACCGTGCCACCCCATATCACTCTTTCTAGTCCAGTTGTCTTCATCAGACCATGTCTGTGTGGGTTTCCTCCGGGTGCTCCGGTTTCGACGGCACCAAAACTGCCTGCCACCAGACTTAGAAATTAAATGGAGAATTCTGCCCTTAGTACCTGTTCTTCTGGAAGATCTGTAGATTCTTACATTTCTAACTGAAGCAAAGGATCAATAGCTGTGAACTACATGGTCAACAACCCTGCGGCAAAGGGCTAGCAGCCTCAAGAAGAAGTCTGCCTCCTTTTCAACCACCATGCCCTCAACACCATGATTTGAAGAGTCTGGGTGCAGAAGCATGCCCTCTACCCCAGGATGGCTCGAAGAAGTACAGCAACCTCATCTCTCTAGCCTGGGAGGCCATTGCCCAGGTGATCAGTGCAGCTGACAGCCATGCCAGAAGCACCATGCAGTGCAGAAAGCAGATGAAGAACCTCATCCGTTCTGCCAGGGAAAGTAGTCTCTCAACTCCCTCCAATATCAAGCCCTCAGCACGGCATCATGTACCAAACAGCTACTCTCTTTGCACATCTCACACATTCATTAGCAGGAGACACATATTACCACTCATACTCTCATGGAGACTTTTGTATCACCAATACACCATCCAGACTGGGTGATCACTTTGCAGAACACCTTCAGTCCATCCGCAAGCCAGACCCAGACCTTCCTGTCACTTACATTTTAACACACATCCTGTTCTCATGTCCACATGTCCATCCTTGACCTGTTGCAATGTTCCAGTGACACCCAACGCAAACTGGAGGAACAGCATCTGATCTTCCAATGAGGCACTTTACAGCCTCCGGCCTAAATATTGAGTTCAACAGCTTTAGAGCATAAACTCTCCCCTCCAGCTCCACTCCATCTCCATTCATTTTATTTCATTCCCGTACTTTTTATCTTATCAATCAACTTTTATTATTTTATATTCATATATTTTAAATTTTGATTTCTTCCATCATTTCATGTCAACTTCGAAATCTCATTTTCCATCTTGTTCCCCCCCGCGCCCACCCCCCCCCCACCCCCCCCGGCCCTGCCCAGTTCACAAGGGAAACCTGCCAAATTCCCCAGGTTGTCCACTGACACCCTGTACATTTGATCTGCCATTTACACATTCCAAACTCTTAATGGACGCTACTAAAAACATGGAAACATAGGAAATAGAAGCAGGAGTGGGCCATTCGGCCCTTTGAGCTGCTCCACCATTCGTTTTGATCATGACTGATCATCAAATTCAATATGCTGATCCCGCCTTCCCCCCCCATATCCCTTGATCTCTTTAGCCCCAAGAGCTATGTCTAATTTCCTCTTGAAATCATACATTTTGGCCTCGGCTACTTTCTGTGGTAGTGAATTCCACAGATTCGCCACTCTCTGGGTGAAGAAATTTCTCCTCACCTCAGTCCTAAAAGGTTTACCCCTTATCCTCAAACTATGACCCCTAGTTCTGGACTCAGTCACCATTGGGAACATTCTTTCTGAATCTACCCTCTGGCACAGTGGTTAGCACTGCTGCCTCACAGTAAGAAGTTTAACAACACCAGGTTAAACTTCTTACTGTGTTTACCCCAGTCCAACGCCGGCATCTCCGCCTCACAGTGCCAGGGATCCATGTTTGATTCCCAGTTTGGGTCACTGACTGTATGGAGTTTGTATGTTCTCCCCGTGTCTGCGTGAGTTTCCTCCAGGTGCTCTGATTTCCTCCCACAGTCCAAGAGACGTGCTGGTTAGGTATATTGGCCATGCTAAATTCTCCCTCAGTGTACCTGAATAGGCGCCGGAGTGTGGTGACTCGGGGATTTTCACAGAAACCTCATTGCAGTGTTAGCGTAAGCTTACGTGTGACACTAATAAATAAACTTAATCTTGTTAGAATTTTATAAGTTTTTATGAGATCCTCTCTCTCTTCTAAACTCCATTGAAATAATCCGAACTGATTTAGCACCATTTTCAGTCTTTATCACCACCACTTACTTTCCCTTTCTCCTTTTGTGTATGACGTCTTGGTCCATCACATAAATCGTACCACCATCCACCCACTCCTCCCTCCCCCCTCAGCCCTGTAGTATATAACTCGTCCTATTTTCTTTGCCATTAGCTCTGACGAAGGCTCATCCAGACTCAAAATGTTGGTTTTATTCTCTACCCACAGGTGCTGTCAGACCTGCTGAGATTTCCCAGCATTTTCTGTTGTGTTTCAGATTCGGGCATCCGCAGTACTTTATCTTTACCGCATCTATCGTGTTGTTCACACTCTATCTTCTGGCTCTTCTGGGGAGGACTCACAGGGCATATGCATCTCACCCAATCTCGACTCCATCCCCTCCGATCACATGGCCTTTCTTTGGTCTTCATACAGGCTAAGCTTTCACACAACAAATGCAAGCAAGTCCATATTCGGGGGGCTGGGCAGCAGAGAGCTTTGTCCTTATGAAATTTGAGCAGGCTGCAGCTGATCTTTCTGGAGAGGACAGGGATTGCTCCTGTGGTGATGCTGAGATTGGCCTCTTCCAGCAATCTAGTGTGGATCTCAGTTCCATCACTTCATCAAATCCTGACTACTATAGTGAGTCAAATGGGTATAGAGGGAAATGGGCCAAATGCGGGAAATTGGGATTAGCTTAGGGGTTTAAAAAAAAGGGCGGCATGGACAAGTTGGGCCGAAGGGCTTGTTTCCATGCTGTAAACTTCTATGACTCTATGACTCTATAAATGGACTCTGAAATCACTTCAGCTCATCCACTAAAGCTGCCATTTATTTCTTGCTGGCATAAGCAGATCGCTGCCATCCAAACAGCCCAGCAGCACTCCGAGTCCCCAGAGCATGACTGAAGACAAGAGAGCTCATGAAGAACTGTCACAGTGCTCACCCACACCCTCCACTAGCACAGAGGAACACATCTCGGTGGGCCATAACTCGAGATTAGACTGAGGGTCATGTGTGAGAGACCACCTCACAGCCACATCCCTGCAACAGACCAAGGCAGGGACAGCCCAGGCCCTTGTAGCTCTCATGGGCTGCTGGAGACCAACCACCAGCCCAGTTCCAGTCAGATGATGAGCCTCTGGAAGTGGCTGCCAACTCAATGCTGGAGATGCAATGACAGGCAGCGGGTATTTATTGAACAGTCACTCAGCAGACAAGAGAGAAAGATGAAGGAGTCCATTTGCATTCTGTCTGCTGTCATGTCTCCGATATGCAAGTGCCTCAAGGTCACAGTGAGAAGGTTGGTGACCACCAGAGAGACCTTGGTTCAGCAGATCTTGCTGAATTTGCACTCCATCCTGCACCTCCTGGCCACACACGCTGGTGGGCACCATCAGGATGTGGTCAACATGGAGATGAGGTACCTTGGTCTTCTTCCAGGTGTTCCATCTCCTGCAGGAGTCTTTTGGCATCCACAGGGAGGGTGAGCATCAACCAGATGCCCTAGGGGCCTCCTCTCAGGACACTCTAAGATTGTGCTGCTGCTCAGAGCCCTCTCTGCCTGTGCCTGCACCCATTCCAGCTTGCACAGCAGCCAAGGGCACTTCTCCCTCTGAGCAGGAGACCCTTATCAAGCTGGGATCCTCTTGACTCAGGCCACCAGAGGAGATCCACCAAGGTCATCCCAGGCATCAGGATGTAGCAGTCAGCAAGATGCCTCCACTTCTGCTGCATATTTCAGTGCTGCACTAAGGTGTAGTGATAGGGTTAGGATAGTTAAAAATTTTGAGGTCACCTCTGGTTCATGAGCGTTCTATCACTGTGAATAAATTGCAGGTATTGAAATTCATTGGATGGTTATCTGAATGTTCTGGTAAACGGAAAGCATTTTGATTTTGCTCTTTGGAATCCTCTTAACTCGAGGTTCACCCATCCTCACACTCAGAGTGTCCCATTTTAAGATTAACACTCAGTGCAGCTAGTCTCTGGACCCTTGTGTGTTGTCAGTGGGATGTGTGTAAATCTTAATTAAGAGTGTATGATGGGTAAGTTTTGAACTTTTATTCCTCAAGGAACAGCAATGGTTGAAGGCAGCTCATCAGCAGTGATCCTCGAGCAGCATCATGGTCTCTTCACTGTTAGTGTCCGAACCCAAGACATGCACTTTAGGATGGCTCTAGGCAGGTCCGTCATCTCAGTCACGGCAGTGTTTTCATCATTAAATGACATTCAAAATGTCAAGTCTCAACTCATATTGCTGTTGGTTCTTCTTTTAAGTTGACAGAGTGAGCATATTAGCAGGCCACCAATGACCAAAACTAAGATCAAATCCTAGCGAGTCATAAGTTCAGTGTGCCCAAATGTGAATGCGGGACCTGTCCTCTCAGTGATGGTTCAGCTCTCCCTGAGATGACAGGAAATGGCTTGGAGGGCTAGAAGAGATGTCTCAAGATGATCTGACTTAAACTTTACTCCTCCTGGAACCTGTCAACCATTAAAGTATCACAGACATGTCTCCTATATCTTCCTTCAAGGCATCATTGCGCTCATACTGTCCCTAAGCAGCCTCCTGGGCTTCCTGGACCCCCTCATCATGGATCATAGAAACCTATAGTGCAGAAGGAGGCCATTCGGCCCATCAAGTCTGCACCGACCACAATCCTACCCAGGCCCTATCCCCATAACCCCATGCATTTATCCTAGCTAGTCCCCCTGACACTAAGGGGTAATTTAGCATGGCCAATCCACCTAACCGATGAGCTCTCATCTTTCCTCTGTTCCCCCTCTATCAAGGGCTCACCTCTTTGCATAGCCAGATTGTGACAGGCACAGCAAACTGTGATCATGCGGGAAACCTTCTCTGGTGTGTATTGCAGTAAGCTATCTGAGCGGTCCAGGTTTCTTAAACGTATCTTCAGATGTTCTATAGTCTGCTCTCTGAGGTAACCTGTGCAGGTGTGAACAGTGTTAGAACAGAGAACATAGAAAAGCCACAGCACAAACAGGCCCTTCGGCCCACAAGTTGCACCAAACATGTCCCTACCTACTAGGCTTACCTATAACCCTCTATCTTACTAACTTCCATGAACTTATCCAAAAGTCTCTTAAAAGATCCTATCGAATCCGCCTCCACCACCACTACCGGCAGCTGATTCCAAGCACCCACCACCCTCTGAGTGAAAAACCTACCCCTAACATCTCCTCTGTACCTACTCCCCAGCACCCTAAACCTGTGACCTTTTGTGGCAATCATTTCAGCCCTGGGTAAAAGCCTCTGAGAATCCACTCTATCAATACCTGTCAACATCTTATACACCTCTATCAGGTCACCTCTCATCCTTCGCTTCTCCAAGGAGAAAAGACCTAGCTCTCTCAACCTATCCTCATAAGGCATGCCACCTAATCCAGGCAACATCCTTGTAAATCTCCTCTGCACCCTTTCTGTGGCTTTCCATCCTTTCTGTAATGAGGCGACCAGGACTGGGCACAGTACTCCAGGTGGGGTCTGACCAGGGTCCTATACAACTGCAGCATTATCTCCCGATTTCTAAACTCAATTCCTCTATTGATGAAGGCCAGTATTCCATATGCCTTCTTAACCACAGCCTCTACCTGCGACACTGCTTTGAGCGTCCTATGAACCCAGACCCCAAGATCCTTCTGATCTTCCACACTGCCAAGCGTCTTACCCTTAATATTATATTCTTTCATCCTATTTGACCTGCCAAAATGAACCACCACACACTTATCTGGGTTGAAGTCCATCTGTCACTTCTCCGCCCAGTCTTGCATCTTATCTATGTCTCGTTGCAACTGCTGACATCCCTCTACACTATCCACAACCCCACCAACCTTTGTGTCATCAGCAAACTTGCCAACCCATCCTTCCACTTCCTCATCCAGGTCATTTATAAAAATCACAAAGAGCAAGAGTCCCAGAACAGATCCCTGGGGCACTCCACTGGTGACTGACCTCCATGCTGAAAAAGACCCATCTACAACCACTCTTTGCCTTCTGTGGACAAGTCAGTTCTGAATCCACAAGGCAATGTCCCCTTGTATCCCATGCCTCTTCACTTTCTCAATAAGCCTTGCATGGGGCACCTTATCAAACGCCTTGCTGAAATCCATATAAACTACATCTACCGCTCCTCCCTCGTCTATGTGTCTAGTTACATCTTCAAAAAATTCAATTAGGCTCGTAAGGCATGATCTGCCTTGGACAAAGCCATGCTGGCTATTTCTGATCATACTATTCCTCTCCAGGTGTTCATAAATCCTGCCTCTCAGGATATTCTCCATCAACTTACCAACCACTGAGGTTAGACTCACTGGTCTATAATTTCCCGGGCTATCTCTTCTCCCTTTCTTGAATAACGGAACCTCTCCCACCTCCATTGATGACGCAAAGATCATTGCCAGAGGCTCAGCAATCTCTTCCCTCGCCTCCCACGAGGGTCCCGGCGATTTATCTAACCTGATGCTCTTCAAAAGTTCCAACACATCCTCTTTCCTAATGTCCACATGCTCAATCTTCTCAGTCCACTGCAAGTATGTACTGCAACTACCAAGATCCTTTTCCACTGTGAATACTGAAGTAAAGTATTCATTGAGTACCTCTGCTATTTCTACCAGTTCTATACAGACTTTCCCACCGTCACATTTGATAGGTCCTACTCCTTCACATCTTATCTTCTTGCTCTTAACATACTTGTAGAATGCCTTGGGGTTTCCTTTATCCTGTCTGCTAAGGCCTTCTCATGACCCCTTCTTGCTCTTCTAATTTCCCTCTTAAGTTCCTTCCTACTAGTTGTATACTCTTCTAGATTTCTAACATTACCTAGTGTTATACCTTTCCTCAGCTCAAGTCTGAGGGCAACACACTGGAGTCATCTGTCATTAGAGGGTAGCCCTTATTCCCAAGCAGCCATCACTTGTAGGCCGTCTGGCCCCCAAAAATCCCATGCACCTTGGAGTGTCTGAGGGTGTAGGAGTCATTGCAATTCCCAGGGTAACATGCACACACACCCAGGATGTGGTTGTGATGGTCACAGACTAGTTGCACATTGATGGAATGGTAGCCCTTGTGATTTATAAACATTCAAGGCTGTTGCCAGGAAGCCTGTATAGCCACATGGGTGCCATCTATTACACCCTGTACTTTTGGGAAGTGTGAGATAGCTGTAAAGCCTATGAGTCTTTGAGCTTGACTATCCTCGTCCAGAGTAAACCTGACATAATGATCAGCCTTTTTGTTGATGCCTGGAAAGACCCAGAGGCAAAGAAATTGAGTGCTACCACCACCTTCAAGGCCACTGGCAGAGGAAAGTCTCCAACCTCACATGGCATCAAGTCTTCATGAAGAATGTGGCATATGTGCTATATGAGGTCTCTAACAATCACTGGCATGTCCAACACTGCCTCTCACTCATTTATAAGTAGGACACTCTTCCATGATAAACCCTTGGTGTGGTGAGTCATCTCCATTGTCTGAGTCTCTCCTCCTTACCCCCCTGTTCATGCTTCAGCTCCCAATGGCCATTACCTCCGGGCAGTGCCTCCTGCTGGAGCTGTGGGACGATGCCTTTCCCTCCTTTGCTTCCTCCATTGAATGAGAATTCAGAGAAATGCAGCCTGGATCCCTGGATCCATTAGTTCTTTTGCTTTATTTCTGAAAGAAAACATCATAAGGCAACAATGGTTAAAGGGTGCAGAAACGGAAGCCGTGATTGAGAGGCCTATGGGAGATGTGGGGCAGTGCATCTTTGGGAGTCTTGGTTAACAGAGTGTCTAATGCAACTTTATCCTTCAGACGAGCACACACATAGACGTGAGCAACATTCCATTCCACAGGTGTGACATCTGGAGCCCTGAGGGGCGTGATAAGTTGTGAATGAAATGATGAAACCAAAGTAGCTCTGCAGTCCATTCATTGAATTAGCATAACTATGATCTTGCAGTTACTCATAGTCAATGAATGGAATCTATTTGGCCAGTGATGAATGGCATTCATTGTTAACCCGTGACTCCCCTTCGCTGATGAGTTAGCAGAAATGATGTAGCTGTGCCATCTTCACTACTGCCTTCACTCTCCAAGGCTGCATTCCGACCTTCCACACTGTTAAACTCAGTATTGAAACTTTGAAATGAAGCTTTTGAGTTCTGCCTATGACCCTTTGACAACACAGAATTAAATAATTGGCTTCTTGGCGTCTAAAGACGGGAGAGGTGCCGGAGGATTGGAGGATTGCGGATGTGGTTCCTATTTTCAAGAAGAGGAATAGGGATAGCCCAGGAAATTACCGACCGGTGAGTCTAACCTCAGTGGTTGGTAAGCTGATGGAGAAGATCCTGAGGGACAAGATTTATGAGCATTTAGAGAGGTTTAGTATGCTCAAGAATACTCAGCATGGCTTTGTCAAAGGCAGATCATGCCTTACGAGCCTGGTGGAGTTCTTCAAAAATGTGAATAAACACATTGACAAAGGGAAAGCGGTAGATGTGGTTTATATGGATTTTAGCAAGGCGTTCGATAAGGTCCCCCATGCAAGGCTTCTGGAAAAAGTGAGGGGGCATGGGATCCAAGGGGCTGCTGCCCTGTGGATCCAGAACTGGCTTGCCCAAAGGAGGCAGAGAGTGTGTATAGATGGGTCTTTTTCTAAATGGAGGTCGGTCACCAGTGGTGTGCCCCAGGGATTTGTTCTGGGACCCTTGCTGTTTGTCATTTTCATAAATGACCTGGATGAGGAAGTGGAGGGATGGGTTGGTAAGTTTGCCGATGACACGAAGGTTGGTGGGGTTGTGGATAGTCTGGAGGAATGTCAGAAGTTACAGAGGGACATAGATAGGATGCAAGACTGGGCAGAGAAGTGGCAGATGGACTTCAATCCAGATAAATGCGTAGTGGTCCATTTTGGCAGGTCAAATGGGATGAAGGAGTACAATATAAAGGGAAAGACTCTTAGTACTGTAGAGGATCAGAAGGACCTTGGGGTCCGGGTCCATAGGACTCTAAAATCGGCCCCGCAGGTGGAGGAGGTGGTTAAGAAGGCGTATGGTGTGCTGGCCTTTATCAATCGAGGGATTGAGTTTAGGAGTCCGGGGATAATGATGCAGCTATATAAGACCCTCGTCAGACCCCACTTGGAGTACTGTGCTCCGTTCTGGTCGCCTCATTACAGGAAGGATGTGGAAAAGATTGAAAGGGTGCAGAGGAGATTTACAAGGATGTTGCCTGGATTGAGTGGCATGCCTTATGAGGATAGGCTGAGGGAGCTTGGTCTTTTCTCCTTGGAGAGACGTCGGATGAGAGGAGACCTAATAGAGGTATATAAGATGCTGAGAGGCATAGATCGGGTAGACTCTCAGAGGTTTTTTCCCAGGGTCGAAATGGCTGCTATGAGAGGACAAAGATTTAAGGTGCTGGGGGGTAGGTACAGGGGAAATGTTAGGGGGAAGTTTTTCACACACAAGGTGGTGGGCGAGTGGAATCGGCTGCCGTCAGTGGTGGTGGAGGCAAACTCAATAGGGTCTTTTAAGAGACTCCTGGATGAGTACATGGGACGTAATAGGATGGAGGGTTATAGGTAGGCCTAAAAGGTAGGGATATGTTCGGCACAACTTGTGGGGCCGAAGGGCCTGTTTTGTGCTGTAGTTTTTCTATGCTTCTATGTTTCTTGTTGCTTCTTTGGCAACAAGGTCTCAGTCCTGTGTAACTAACCTGGTCCTGTCCACTGTAGTGGCACCTACAAGTGAATGTGTATCTCAAGAAGGAAACTTATAGTCTAGCTTAGCAGTCGTCCCACACTAGAATTAGAAAATTTCTGAAGAACCTTCTCGTTTCCCTCTTTATAGGTTCTTCTCTGTTCGATTTCATTCCCTAGGTTGAGGAGAGAGACGTTTAGATCTCTGACTAATTCTACTCTATCACCAATCTTGATGGTGAATTTAGGACATTTATTGAAATTTTGATTTCTCAAACCTTCAGGGGTTTCTCTCCACTTAAATGTTTTGACTAGACGTAAGAATATTAAAATTTACTTTATGGGTAGAATTTTACCCTTGACTTGCGCACTTGGCGAATAGAACCAGAAGCGGCCGCGGATCCCGTTCTTGCCCGAATCCAATTGAAACTTGTGATATTACACCACAAGCAAATCACGGCCGAATTGGTGGAGTGGGTCCGGTGGAGGCCGTGTCCAATTGCAGCCCACCGCAAACTTCAAAAGCAGGCGGCAGAAAAATACCTGAAAGAGCAATGGCAGCAGCAAGAGTTTACAACAGGTGGGAGGGGAGTTTGGGCAGCCAGCAAGTACCCCGTTTTCCAGATAACTGCCTCCGAGCTCTGGTAGAGGCAGGCACGGTCAGGACGGACGTTTTGATGCTTGGATAAGAGGAGGAGGCTACCCCATCTCACCAGGATGCATGGACCAAGGTGGCAGCAGAGGCCAGTGAGCATGACCTTGTCTGGAGAACCTGGATCCAATGCTGAAAAGATTCAATGACCTCCTGTGTTCAGCACTGGTGAGTACAGAGTGGACATTGTGCTGAATGGGGCACAAAGGAGAGTGGTCATCAATGGTTGCAATCAAGTGTGTGGGTTCCATGCAGTCTCAGATCACACATGTACCTTTGCGTCCTATGACTTGGGGGGTGAATCAGCAGCCTCTAATCCATCAAAGGTTCAGGTCTGCAAGGGGATATTAATATTTTCAAATTTCTAGGGGGTGTTTTGAATTTGAGAGGGAGGTGGAGGAGGTGCAGCTGGGAGCATGGTATGGAATTGGAGGCGAAGGTTTCAGCACCCATTGGAGGTCTACACTGATTTGCAGAGGAATCCTCTCCAGCTATGAGCTGGGAGCCCTGGAGCTGGAGGGGAGCAAGGCATCATGCCGTCTGGCCACGGAGAGGCTGGCGTCTCTGAGAAGGTTAACAGCCCATCGGGCTGAAACATGTGACATTCAGGGTGAAGGTGATGATGGAGGCTCCACTCCATCAGAACAACCTCAGTTATGCACCGGGAAGCCTAACTGCAACTAAGGCCAAATGTGATGGCAAGCATGTACTGAGTGAGATGTAACCTGTGTGATAATGACTAATGAATGTAACTCTTTGTTTCCATCCCTCAAATGAGCCATCTGTCAGAGCCTGCCAGCAGGCAGATGACCCCCACCTGACACCTGAGATATTGAGGGATGCATGTGTGGTACACCATTTCTCAGCATCAGCGCAGATCTATGCACACCGGTGGCTGGTACTGTGTCAGGAGAGTTGTTAGGGCACAGCAGTGACAGCACTTACTGCTCGCAGGAGCAGATGGTGAAGATAAGGCGTGTCCAGAGCAATGGGAGGACTGCTGGGGACAAGAACCATGCTGAGTACAAGAGAAATGAGCCTCTGGAATTGACCATATGGTGGCAAACGCTGGGTGCACAGGGAGATCTGGTGGAGATCCCTGAGGTTCTGCATGCCATGGTTTTTGTCAAGGAGGAATCCTTGTGGGTCATGAGCGCTATGGTGACCCTGAGCTCTGAGTGCACAGCCTCATCCATTGAGAGATTGGTGACTATTATGGAGAGGCAGCTCCAGGAATGCAATGAAGTGTTACTGGGGTTGCGCTTAGACCTTCAAACTTTCAGCCAGGCACTGACCTCAAAAGGTCAATGCCTGTGTGGGAGAAGCTGGCACCAATTAGTGTCACCCCTGGTTGCCCATCTTTCATCGGTAAGCAGGGATGTGAGGATTTGCCTCAGAATTGCAAAAGAGGTGACTGCCTGGTCTCTGTAGACTCTTCTCACGGAACATTGGATGAGGGCACCAGCTCCTCCATCTCTCTGCCAGTCTTCACACCAACCCAGGAGTCTGCAGTGACTGAGGGTTGTCTGGCCATGTCGTCGAGTGACCCCTCCCGGAGATGCCTGCTCAGGCCTGCTGCCAACCAAAGATGACCACCAAGATCATCTGTGCAAAGAGGGAAATGATGTGGCGATGTCGGTGTTGGAGTAGGGTGGACAAGATGAGGGGTCATACGACACCAGGCTATAGTCCAATTATAGGTTATAGCGTGACTTCACCTGACGAAGGAGTAACTTGTGATTTCAAATAAACCTGTTGGACTATAGTCTGGTGTCATGTGATCACTCATCAAGAGGGAAATGAGAACAGCAACCTGCTTCCTGAGATATTTTATAAATATATTAAGGGGAAGTGGTTAACCAGGGAAACCATTAGAGACCAAGAGGACAATCTGCGTGTGGAGCTGCAGGACATTCACTCAGGAAAATGAGAACTTTAGATACAGAATTCAGGAAAAGATCCTCAGGAAAACTGTGAGGACCTTGCACAGTTTGGCGTAGGAAGTGAGGAGGTATTGGAGGGTTTGACAGACTTAAAAATGGACAAATTGCCAGGCCCAGATGAATTGCATCCCAGATTGCTGTGGGAGGCAAGGCAGGAAATTGCAGGGGCTTTGAGATAAATTTTTAATTCCTCTCTGGCCACGTGGAAGACTTCTTAGTGTGCTTACCCCAGTCCAACGCCGACAGCTCCACATCATGTGGAAAGTGCCAGAGGAGAAGGACGGCAAAAGTGTTTCCATATTTCAAAAGGGTGGTAGAGATGAACCAGGAAATTTCAGACTGGTGAGTCTCATGTAAGTGGTAAAGAAATGATTGGAGAAAATTCTGAAGGAGCGAATTAGTATCTACTGGAAAGGCGTGGGTGAATTGGGGATAGTCAACACGGCTTTGTCAGAGCAAATTCATGCTAACAGATTTGTTTGAACTCTTTGAAAATGTGATCAAGTGCAGTTGATGTAGTTTATAAGGATTTTAGCAAAGCCTTTGACAAAGTCCCACATGGGAGACTGATTAAGAAGGTTAATTCAGAGAAACTTGGCAAGATGGATCATAAACTGGTTTAGTAATAAGAACCAAAAGGGCAGTGGTAGAAGGCTGTTTGAGTAACAGGATGGCGGTATCCAGTGGTGTTCCACAAGGTTCAGTACTGAGACCCTCATTGTTTGTTATATACATAAATGATAGAGATGAAAATGTGGGGGAAATGATAAGCAAGTAGATGACACCAAGATTGGTAGGGTGGTTAATAGTGAAGAAGATGGTCATCAGTTACAGGAAGATATAGATGGGTTGGTCAGATGGGCAGAGCAGTGGATGGTCTTTAACCCTGATGAGTGCGAGGTGATGCACTTTGGAAGAAGAAACAAGATGAGGGAGTATTTAATGAATGGCAGGAGACTGGGAAGTTCAGAGGAACAGATGGATCTTGGGGTAATTATTCATAGATCCCTGAAGTTGGTCGAGCATGTGAATAGAGTAATTAAGAAGAGTCTTGCTTTCACCAGTCATGGCATAGAGTATAAGAGCAAGGAGGCAATGTTGGAGTTGTAGAGAGCATTGGTTAGGCCACAACTGGAGTACTTTGTGCAATTCTGGCCACTTCACTATAGGAAGGATGTGATACCACTAGAGGGGGTACAAAGGAGATTCACCAGGATGTTGCCAAGGAGAGACTGGATAGGCTTGGAATGTTTTGTTTAGAGCAGAGAAGGCTGAGGGGAGGCATGATTGAGGTATATCAGAGGGACAGGGACACTGAGTAGGAAGCAGTTGTTCCCCTTGGTTGTGTGGTCAATCACGAAGGGGCATAGTTTTAGGGTAAGGGGCAGGAGATTCAGAGGGGATTTGTGGAAAAATAAATTTCACTCAGGGTGGTGAGAATCTGAATGCACTTCCTGGGAAGGTAGTGGAGGCCGGAAATCTTACAGTCTTTAAAATATGTTTGAATGAGCACTTGAAATATCATAACATTCAAGGATATGGGATTAGTGTGCCTTTAGTGTTAGTTATTGTTGGTTTAGACTCAATGGACCGAAGGATCTTTTCTGTGCTCTATGACTCTAATATCATTATGTGGAGATGCCGGCATTGGACTGGGGTAAACACAGTAAGGAGTCTAACAACACCAGGTTAAAGTCCAACAGGTTTATTTGGGGGGGGGGCACCAGAAAACATAAGCTTACAGCACACTAGGCAAAAGCAGGGGTCCGCACAGAGTGTTATTTATTTGTTTGAAATTAAGATGTTACTGGAATTCTCTGGCCGTTCACACCCTATCGCCACTGCCAGCAAGAACAGGGGATTTGGCACCCAGCCAAACCTCTGTTCACTGTCGCGGAACCAGAGAATCCCAACTGTGGTCAAAGTCGGAGAATCCAGCCCGTTATGTTTGTGATCCATGTAAATCAACTTTCTTTTTGTATCTTTCTGAATATATCACCTTAAATGTCATTCTCCACTCAAGGCAGGTGTGTTCAGTGTGTTGCATTCATGTCAGACTGATCATAGCCTAGTTTTTATTGGGTGGGGAGTGATCTCATGGAATGGATGAGTGTTGTATGTCTGGGATGTTGGTAGTGCCTACTGGCAATGAAGGGAGGTCATGGCAGTCCATCTGAAGAACCACTGAATCAGTACAAGGCCCCTGGAGATTCCTTGTTGCCCTCACCATCTGTCTGCCTGAAATCAACATCAGCGTCCACTGATGAGTCCATGTCTGAGGCAGGTCCTGCAGCAGCATCATCCTCCTGCTCAAGAGGGTAAGAGACAGCGAGATTCTGAAGAGCACAGCAGACTACCACAATGAGTGAATCTGAACCTTGTCTTCAGCAACCCAATGGTCTTTTCCACCACCACTCTTGTGGACACATGATGGTGGCTGTATCTTTCCTCAGCAGCTGTTCTTGAGCACCTGAAAGGCATGATCAACCACCTTTTCAGGTTGGTAGTGGATCCCAATAAAATAATTTGTGGAATGTCTATGAGATTGCTTTTTGCAGCAGCTTGTGGTAAAGCCCACTAGGGAACAGGCAATTCCGGGTTTAATGATGTGTAATGAGGCAGCCTTATCAGGGAGCTTAAGGTGAAGGAACCCTTAGGAGGCAGTGACTATGATATGATAGAATTCACCCTGCAGTTTACGAGGGAGAAGCTGGAAGCAGATGTAATGCTATTAAGTTGAGTAAAGATAACTACAGAGGCATGAGTGAGGAGCTGACCAGAGAGGAGTCTAGCAGGAAAGACGGTGGAGTAGCAATGGCAGGAGTTTCTGGGAGCAATTCGGGAGACACAGCAGAATTAAATCCCTAAATTCCAAGGAAGAAGAAGCATACTAAGGAGAAGACGAGGCTGACAAGGAAAGTCAGGGACAGCATGAAAGCAAAAGAAAAAGCATACAATGTGGCCAAGATTATTGGGTAGGTGCTAAAACCAGAGTTGTCCCAGAGGACAACTAAAACTGAAATAAAATGGAGAAGGTAGAGTCATTGAGGTTTACAGCATGGAAACAGGCCCTTTGGCCCAACTTGTATATGCTGCCTTTTTTTTTTAAGTCCCTAAGCTAGTCCCAATTGCCTGCATTTGGCCCATATCCCTCGATACCCATCTTACTCATTTAACTGTCTTAATGCTTTTTAAAAGACAAAATTGTACCCGCCTCTACTACTATCTCTGGCAGCTTGTTCCAGATACTCACCACCCTCTGCGAGAAAAAATTGCCCCTCAAAGCACTTTTGTATCTCTCCCCTCTCACCTTAAACCTATGCCCTCTAGTGTTAGACTCCACTACCTTTGGGAAAAGATATTGACTATCTAGCTGATCTATGCCCCTCATTATTTTATAGACCTCTATAAGATCATCCTGAAGCCTCCTATGCTCCGGAGAAAAATGTCCCAGCCTATCCAGCCTCTCCTTGTAACTCAAACCATCAAGTTCCGGTAGCGTCCTAGTAAATATTTTCTGCACTCTTTCTAGTTTAATAATATCCTTTCTACAATAGGGTGACCAGAACTGCACACAGTATTCCAAGTGTGGCCTGACCAATGTCTTGTACAACTTCAACAAGACATCCCAACTCCTGTATTCAATGTTCTGACCAATGAAACCAAGCATGCTGAATGCCTTCTTCACCACTCTGTCCACCTGTGACTCTACTTTCAAGGAGCTTTGAACCTGTACCCCTAGATCTCTTTGTTTTATAACTCTCCCCAATGCCCTACTGTTAACTGAATAAGTCCTGTCCTGGTTCAATCGACAAAAATGCATCACCTCGCATTTATTTAAATTAAACTCCATCTGCCATTCGTCAGCCCAATTGATCAAGATCCATTTGCAATCCGAGAAACCTTCTTCACTGTCCAATCTTGGTGTCATCTGCAAATTTACGAACCGTGCCTCCTAAATTCTCATCTAAATCATTAATATAAAGACAAATAACAGTGGACCCGGCATTAATCCCTGAGGCACACCGCTGGTCACAGGCCTCCAGTTTGAAAAACATCCCTCTACAACCACCTCTGGCTTCTGTCAAGAAGCTAATTTTGTATCCATTTAGCTACCTCACCCTAGATCCCGTGAGATTTAATCTTATGCAATAACCTACCATGCAGTACCTTGTCAAAAGCCTTGCTAAAGTCCATGTAGACAACATCAACTGCACTGCCCTCATCCACCTTCTTGGTTACCCCTTCAAAAAACTCGGTCAAATTTATGAGACATGATTTTCCCCTCACAAGGCCATGCTGACTGTCCCTAATCAGTCCTTGCATCTCTAAATGCCTGTAGATCCTGTCTCTCAAAGTATCTTCCAACAACTTATCCACCACAGATGTGAGGCTCACTGGCATGTAGTTCCCAGGCTTTTCGCTGCAGCCCTTTTTAAACAAAGGCACAACATTTGCCACCCTCCAATCTTCAGGCACCTCACCTGTGAAGGCACGTCACCTGATGAAAAATCATAGAAATCATAGAAATCATAGAAACCCTACAGTACAGAAAGAGGCCATTCGGCCCATCGAGTCCGCCGACCACAATCCCACCCAGGCCCTACCCCCACATCCCCAAAATGAAGGTAAGTCAGCCAGTAATATAAAAGAAGATTGCAAGAGTTTTTTTTAGATTCATAGAATTCACAGAAACGGGCCCCTTGGCCCCACTCGTCCATGCTGACCAGGTTTCCTAAACTCAGCTAGTCCCATTTGCCTGCATTTGGCCCCTATCCCTCTAGACCTTTCCCATCCATGTACCTGTCCAAATGTCTTTTCAGTGTTGTCATTGTACCTGCTTCTACCACTTCCTCTGGCAACTAGATATATAAAGTGTAAGAGAGAAGCAAGAGTTCACATTCTACTGCTGGAGAAGTAGTAATGAGGAACAAAGAAATGACAGAGGAACTGTACAGGTAATTTGCATCAGTTTTCACGGTGGAAGACAACAGTAACATACCAAAGCTTCAAGAGA
Organism: Mustelus asterias; assembly: GCF_964213995.1. Lineage (NCBI taxonomy): Eukaryota > Metazoa > Chordata > Chondrichthyes > Carcharhiniformes > Triakidae > Mustelus > Mustelus asterias. The sequence continues at coordinate 63,398,962 of NC_135815.1, read as the reverse complement.
GCCAGGGAGCAGAGGTGAGTATGCTGACCATTACTAAGGAGAAGGTGCGAGGGAAGCTGAATGGTCTGAAGGTGGATTAATCACCTGGACCAGATGGACTACACCCCAGCGTTCTGAAGGAGATAGCTGAAGAGATTGTGGAGGCCTTAGTAGTGATCTTTCAGGAATCACTGGAGTCAGGGAGGATTCCAGAGGACTGGAAAATCACTAATGTAACACTCCTGTTTAAGGAGGGAGGCAAAAGACTGGAAAATACAGGCCAGTTAGCCTGCCCTCGGTCATTGCTAAGATTTTAAAGTCCATTATTAAAGGATGAGATTTCAAAGTACTTGGTAAAATAGGGCGAAGTCAGCATGGTTCCATCAAGGGAAGGTCATGCCTGACAAATCTGTTAAAATTATTTGAGGAGATGATGAGCAAGTTAGACAAAGTAGAACTACATTGATTTCCAGAAGGCCTTTGATAAGGTGGAACAGGAAGCTGCTGAGTAAGATAAGGGCCCAAGGTGTTACAGGCAAGGTACCAGCATGGATAGAAGATTGGTTAACTGGCAGAAGGCAGAGAGTGGGGATAAAAGGGTGTTTTTCAGGATGGCAGCTGGTGACTAGTGGAGTTCTGCAAGAGTTAGTGTTGGGGCCACAACTTTTCACTTTATACATAGCTGAAGGAACTGAGAGCATTGTGGCTAAATTTGCAGATTATACAAAGATAGGTGGAGGGACAGGTAGTACTGAGAAGGCGGAAAGGCTGCAGAAGGACTTGGACAGTTTAGGAGAGTGAGCAAGGAAGTGGCAGATGGAATACAACCTGGGAAAGTGTGAGGTTATGCACCTTGTGTAACACCACATTCTGCACCCTCTCCTTTCCTTCCCTATGTGTGGTATGCTTTGTCTGTATAGCGTGCAAGAAACAATACTTTTCACTATACTAATATATGTGACAAATCAAATCCAAAAAGGGTAGAGGCATAAACTATTTTCTAAATGGGGAAAGAATTCAGAAATCGGAAGCACAAAGGGACTTGGGAATCCTAGTTCAGGATTCTCTTAAGGTTAACTTGCAGGTTGAGTTGGTAGTTAGGAAGGCAAATGCAATGATAGCATTTATTTCGAGTGGACTAGAATACAAAAGCTTGTGTGGCTTTTGCTACCAAATAAACCTGTTGGACTTTAACCTGGTGTTGTTAAAACTTCTTACTAGAATACAAAAGCAGGGATGTATTGCTGAGGCAATTTTGGGCCCCATATCTAAGGAAGGATGTGCTGGCCTTGGAGAGGATCCAGAGGAGGTTCATGAGAATGATCCCGGGAATTAAAAGCTCGACATATGAGGAGCATTTGAGGACTCTGGGTCTGTAGTCAGTGGAGTTTAGAAGGATGAGGGGGTAGCTCATTGAAACTTACAGAATACTGAAAGGCCTGGATAGAATGGACGTGGGGAAGATGTTTCCATTCGTAGGAGAGACTAGGATCCGAGGGCACAGCCTCAATAAAGGGAAGACCGAGTTGAGGAAGAATCTTTTAGCCAGAGGGTGGTGAATGTGGAATTCATTGCCAAAGAACACTGTGGAGACCAAGTCATTGAGTATATTTAAGACAGAGATAAGACAGGTTCTTGATTGATAAGGGGATCAAAGACTACGGGCAAAAGACAGAGAATGGGGTTGAGAAATATTATCATCCATGATCGCATGGCGGAGCAGACTTGATGGGCCAAATGGCCTAATTCTGCTCCTATATCTTGTGGTCTTTGTCTTTTTAACAGGTAACCCGTCTTGAGGAGATGCCCAGGCTCTTTGCTGCTCCAGCTTCAAGTGACGACGAATGTGCGCATTGTGGGAGCTGCCCAGGTATCTTGCACACACCTGCAGAATACGGGTCCTGTGGTCACAAGCAGTCTGAATGCTCATCGAGTGAAACCCCTTCCTATTCACAGACTCCTGGCTGGCCAGCTGGCACCTTGATGGCCACGTGGGTACAATCAATGGCACTCTGAATGTAGGGGAATCATACAGTGGCGATGAAAGCACCGACTTGCTTAGCCTGGCTGACCTGGTCTTTCCTGAAATGGATGGATGTGTTCACATGTCTAAGCAGTACATCAGTGACCAGCTTAACACATCTGTGTGTAGCTGACTGGGAGAATCCACAGAGATTGCCCACAACGCCCTGGAAGATCTGGAGGCATATAAAATAGTATCATTGTGACCTTCCGAGCCACAGGCATTGGGTGTCCTCCCACACAATTTGTGGCTATCTCCGGCCCAATCATCTGGCAGATACGGGCGGCATGGTAGCACAGTGGTTAGCACTGCTGCTTCACAGCTCCAGGGTCCCGGGTTCGATTCCCGGCTCGGGTCACTGTCTGTGTGGAGTTTGCACATTCTCCTCGTGTCTGCGTGGGTTTCCTCCGGGTGCTCCGGTTTCCTCCCACCGTCCAAAGATGTGCGGGTTAGGTTGATTGGCCAGGTTAAAAATTGTCACTTAGAGTCCTGAGATGCGTAGGTTAGAGGGATTAGTGGGTAAATATGTGGGGGTAGGGCCTGGGTGGGATTGTGGTCGGTGCAGACTCGATGGGCCGAATGGCCTCCTTCTGCACGATAGGGTTTCTATGATTTCTGTGATACTTATCACGGTTTCAATTGACAGCTGGAGCCTCCTGCAGCACTCGACCTCGGTCATGTAAAGGTAGTTTGACCACTGCCTATACACCCTGGCAGCTGAGTAGTGGCGTCTTCTCCAGGGGCATTCTTGCCCTTTCTGATGGCCCTGATCATTCTGTGCTTGAACTTCTGCCTGAGGTGGATGCCTGTAACCACAGCCTCAATCTTTTTGCCCTCCCCTCCTCCTCCTCAGAGGAGGAGGTGCACCCTGCCGAGTATACAATACCCATCAGCAGGTCGGCTGAAGTTCCACCCATGCACAAAGAGTGACAGTGGAGCCCAAACTTCCAGTGCCAGCTAACAGAAATGTCATTTGGGCTCTGATATGCCCAAATCAAAAACACTCCATCAACACCGCAGAAGACAAACTCACCTAACTCCTCAATGAGCATTGCCAGCAGGGGCCTTTTACACCGCACTTGGATTAAGATCAATTCTGGTTGGGTCACCCGCCCGTGTGATGAGCCTAAAATTGCACAGGCAGTGTTAAATTTGGGTAGATTGGGTTTCTAATCTCCTTAATCACACCTCTAATTGCTGATGCTCGAATACCCAATCTGCGCCTGTGTCCACCAAGCGAAATGTCACGCAGAGTGCATGATGTCAGGATGTGCTATTTAATCGACTTCTGGGTCAGGCACATGCCTGACCTGGGGATGTAAAATTTTACTCTATGTTTCCAAAATGCAGTGACGTTATGAGTTTGTTAATCAGTTGAGCAGGAGGAATTACTATCACTGGGGAACTATTATTATACATTAAAAACTGGGATATGAGAAGAGAATTCAAAGAACAAAAAAATTACAGTGCAGGAACAGGCCCTTCGGCCCTCCAAGCCTGCACCGCCCATGCTGCCCAACTGAACTAAAACCCCTTACCCTTCCGGGGACCATATCCCTCTATTCCCATCCTATTCATGTATTTGTCCAGATGCCCCTTAAACGTCACTATTGTATCTGCTTCCACTACCTCCCCCAGCAGCGAGTTCTAGGCACCCACCACCCTCTGTGTAAAAAAAACTTGCCTCGTACATCTCCTTTAAACCTTGCCCCTCGCACCTTAAATTTTTGCCCCCTAATAATTGAACACTATATTCCAAGTGTGGCATAACTAAGGTTCTATAAAGCTGCAACATGATTTGCCAATTTTTAAACTCAATGCCCCGGCCGATGAAGACAAGCATGCCTTCATTTGATTCATTTTGGTAGGACAAATTTAAATGTGGATTACAGGGTCAAAGGTAGGGCTCTGAAGACTGTGGAGGAACAGAGAGATCTTGGGGTCCATATCCACAGATCTCTGAAGGTTGCCACTCAAGTGGATGGAGCTGTGAAGAAGGCCTATAGTGTGTTAGCTTTTATTAACGGGGGGTTGGAGTTTAAGAGCCGTGGGGTTATGCTGCAACTGTACAGGACCTTGGTGAGACCACATTTGGAATATTGTGTGCAGTTCTGGTCACCTCACTATAAGAAGGATGTGGAAGCGCTGGAAAGAGTGCAAAGGAGATTTACCAGGATGCTGCCTGGTTTGGAGGGTAGGTCTTATGAGGAAAGGTTGAGGGAGCTAGGGCTGTTCTCTCTGGAGCGGAGGAGGTTGAGGAGAGACTTAATAGAGGTTTATAAAATGATGAAGGGGATAGATAGAGTGAACGTTCAAAGACTATTTCCTCGGGTGGATGGAGCTATTACAAGGGGGCATAACTATAGAGTTCATGGTGGGAGATATAGGAAGGATATCAGAGGTAGGTTCTTTACTCAGAGAGTGGTTGTGGTGTGGAATGGACTGCCTGCAGTGATAGTGGAGTCAGACACTTTAGGAACATTTAAGCGGTTATTGGATAGGCACATGGAGCACACCAGGATGATAGGGAGTGGGATAGCTTGATCTTGGTTTCAGATAAAACTCGGCACAACATCGTGGGCCGAAGGGCCTGTTCTGTGCTGTACTGTTCTATGTTCTATGTTCTATGCTCTATCTATGCCATATGACTTCTTGACTCTTTCTCCACCTGTGTTGCCACTTTCAGTGACCTGTGTACCTGTACACCCAAGATCCCTTTGCCTATCAATACACTTGAGGGTTCTGTCATTTACTGTATATTTCCTCTCGGTATTAGACCTTCCAAAATGCATTACCTCACATTTGTCCGGATTAAACTCCATCTGCCATCTCTCCGCCCAAGTCTCCACTTCAAGACAAAACATCTCTTTAAACTCCACCCATTGCCATAACAGAGCCTGTTTCCAGGTAGAAATGTAAATTAATTACATTTTTAGTTCCAAAACTTTCCTTAATTCTGAGGAACTATAACTTTTACTGGAATAACTGTAGAGATCAAGGGCCCAATCTTTCCTGCCTCCTACGTCGATTGATTGGCACAATGGCCAGGTAAATTAGTGCTTTTGCACCGGGAGCAAACCGGTCTCATTCTGAAAGCCATCTTCCCAGCTCTGTTTTGCTGCTGCGATCGGCTTTGCACCCAAAAAGTGCGTGAGGCCAATTTTAAATATTAATGACATGTTGAGGGAGAGACAAGGGGGGTTGCTGTGCAGGGGAGGAGGAAGGTGGGTGATTGGCAGAGGGGGGTGATTGGCAAAGGGGTGGCTGTGGAGGGCTGGGCCACAGAGGGGTTCATGATGGAGACTCATCGGCAGGATCCTGATGTCAGCGATGCATGATGCCTGTGCAATGGCGCCATGAGCAATCTGCAGCCGGCTTTTCCGGCAAGCTTCTGCTCCACCTCCCCTTCTGGTGTGGAACTGCTAATGGGAGTTTCCTATGGGAAAGTTGCAGTGTCAAATACTGAGACACTTTAGTCCTCGGACTTTTATGACACTTCGAATTTTTAGGGAAGATCTCTCCCCAAGTGTCCAGTTATTTAGTTAAGTAATCCCACTTTAAGTTTTATAATTTTTACCTTCCTAGCTGACGACCTTGTTAATCAACCGGTCCCCAATCTTTTAGTTGTATTAAACTCTAACCTTGTTGAATTGCATTTACATTTAGAATCAAAGAGGTTTACAGCATGGAAACAGGCCCTTTGGCCCAACTTGTTCATGCCGCCCTTTTTTTTAAACCCCTAAGCTAATCCCAATTGCCCGCATTTGGCCCATATCCCTCTATAACCATCTTATTCATGTAACTATCTAAATGCTTTTTACTACCTCTGGCAGCTTGTTCCAGACACTCACCACCCTCTGTGTGAAAAAATTGCCCCTCTGGACACTTTTGTATCTCTCCCCTCTCATCTTAAACCTATGCCCTCTAGTTTTAGACTCCCCTACCTTTGGGAAAAGATATTGACTATGTACCTTATCTATGCCCCTCATTATTTTATCTATAAGATCACCCCTCAGCCTCCTGCGCTCCAGAGAAAAAAGTTCCAGTCTATCCAGCCTCTCCTTATAACTCAAACCATCAAGTCCCGGTAGCATCCTAGTAAATCTTTTCTGCACTCTTTCTAGTTTAATAATATCAAACATATGTCCCTGGGTGGTCTTCTTTTAATCATTTTCTTGATCAAATACCCTTTTTTCTACAGTTAACACTTTAATTCTTAAAACTAAAAGTTATACTGTGAAAAATATGGGCATAAGTAACACATGACTCCTGTACACTCTCCTGCAGCAGATATTCTCTAAGTTAGATAGGATGGCACACATGTGAGCAGAGGTAGGTGTTAGAGACAGGGAGATCAGTGAAGAGGTCCCTGCAAGAGGGCACAGGACTTTACAGGTGCAGCTCAGGCTTATCCATGAAAAGAAGCAACATGGGGAAATGTGTGTGGTTTGTCAGCATTTCCAGATTGAAAGCAGTAGACACATTTCTCGAGATAATGGAGGAATCTTTCTCACATGAATGCTATGATATCTCAGGTATTTGCCCTGATGACCATCTGATTTGATTTACTTTCGTCACATGTATTGGGGTACAGTGACAGTATTGTTTTTTGCATGCCATACAAAGCATACCGTTCATAGAGTACATAGGGATAAGGAAAAGAGAGGGTGTGGAATATAGTGTTACAGTCTTAGCTGGGGTGTAGAGAATGATCAAGTTAAAATATGGTAGGTCCATTTAAAGGTCTTATAGCAGCAGGGAAAATGTTGTTCTGAAGTCGGTTGGTGATCTCAGACTTTTGTATCTTTTTCCTGATGGAATAAGGTGGAAGAGAATATGTCCAAAGGGGTGGGATCCTTGATTATGCTGGCTGCTTTTCCGAGGCAGCGGGAAGTGTAGATGGAGTCAATGGATGGGAGGTTGGTTTGCATGATGGACAGGGCTATGTTCGCAACCCTTTGTAATTTCTTGCGGTCTTGGTCAGAGCAGGAGCCATTCCAAGCTGCAATACACCTGGAAATAATGCTTTCTATGGTGCATCTGGAGTCTGACATATCATGTGGGGAAGCCCAGAAGGAATTTCAATGCATCTGTCTATGGTATTTCAATGAAACTACCTCATTATAATTTTACTTCCAACCTTGAGAGCGAACATGCTGAATTTCCTTAGCCTGCTGAGAAAGTAGAGGCGTTGGTGGGCTTTCTTCACTGTAGCATCAGTGTGGAGGGGCCAGGACAGGTTGTTGGTGATTTGGACACCTAGAAACCTGAAGCTCTCAACCATTTCCACTTCATCACCTTTGATGTAGACAGGGGAATGTCCTCCACATGTTTCCTGAAGTTAATGACCATCTCCCTCATTTTGCTAACATTGAGGGAGAGATTATTGTCGTCGCATCATTTCACCAGATTCTCTACCTCTTTCCTGGATTCCGTCTCGTCATTCTTTGAGATCCGACCCATCATGATGGTGTCATCAGCAAACTTGAAAATGGAATTGAAACAGAATTAGGCCACACAGTCATAAATGTATAAGGAGTATACCAAGGGACTGAGGACATAACCTTGCGGGGCACCGGTGTTGAGGATAATTGTGGAGGAGATGTCATTGCCTATCCTTACCGATTGCGGTCTGTGGGTTAGGAAGTCTAGGATCCAGCCGCAGAGGGAGGAGCTGAGCCCCAGGTCATGGAGTTTGAAGGTGAGTTTCGTAGGAATAATGATGTTGAAGGCTGAGCTGTAGTCAATAAATAGGAATCTGACATAAGTCCTTGTTATCAAGGTTGAGTGTGGGGCCAGGGAAATGTCATCTGCTATGAACCTGTTGCTGCGATAGGCAAACTGTAGTGGATTCAGGCAATTTGTAGACTGGAGTTAATGCATGCCATGGCTAACCTTCATAATGATGGATGTCAGCCACCGGGCGGTAGTCATTAAAGCACGCTGCCTAGCTTTTCTTTGGTATAGGGATGATGGTTGTCTTCTTGAAGTAGCAGGTAGGGACCTCAGATTGGTGTAAAGAGAGGTTAAAGATGTCTGAGAACATCCCGCCCACTGGTCAGCGCGGTATCTGTGTGCTTCTCCGGGTACCCCATCTGGACTGGTCTCTTTCTGTGGGTTAACTTTCAAGAAGGCCAATCTGACGCCTGTGATGGTGATCTCTGATATCGGTTTGACCAGGACTTCTAGCGCTAGTCCTCTCACTGACTTCTAGCTGAAAACAGGCATAGAATGCACTGAGCTCATCAGGGAGGGGTGCATTGTTGCTGGCGATTCTACGCGCCTTCACCTTGTAGCCTGTCATGTCATATAGACTTGCCATAATCGGTGGGTGTTCTTGTGGTTAGCCTTGGACTCTAGCTTGGTCCAGTATTGTCTCTTGGCATCTTTGATGATTCTGCATAGATCGTATCTGGATTTCTTGAATAGGTCATAGTCACCCAACCTGAACACCTCAGACCTGGACTTCAGCAAGCAGAGGATATCCCTGTTCATACATGGTTTCTGGTTGGAAACGCAGGTTTGCTTCTTTGGCACAGAGTCTTCTACGCATTTACTAATGAAGTCTGTTACTGTAATGGTATACTTATTCAGGTTCGTCATTGAGTTCTTAAATATTGACTAGTCCACTGACTCAAAGCAGCCCTGTGGGAGATCATCCGATTCCTCAGACCAACGTTGCGTGATTTTATTTTATCAGATTCTCCCGTTTCAGTTTTTGCTTGTAAGCCGGGAGCAGGAGCACAGTCTTGTGGTCTGATTTGCCAAAGTGTGGATGGGTGATAGAGCGGGTAGGTATGTTTGATATTTGTGTAGCAGTGGTCGAGAATATTTGGGCCTCTGGTGGGACAGGAAACATGTTGGTAATATCTTGGTAGGATCCTCTTGAGCTTGGCCTGATTGAAGTCTACAACCATGATGAACAAGGCCTCAATGTTTCATCACAATAGAATCCCTCCAGTGCAGAAGGAGGCCATTGGGTCCATCGAGCCTGCACCGACAACAATCCCACCCAGATCCTATCCCTGTAACCCCTTGTATTTACCCTGCTAGTTCCCCTGACACTAAGGGGCAATTTAGTATGGCCAATCAACCTAACCTGCACATCTTTGGACTGTGGGAGGAAACCGGAGCACCCGGAGGAAACCCACACAGACAGGGGGAGAATGTGCAAACTCCACACAGACAGTGACCCAAGCCAGGAATCGAACCCAGGTCCCTGGAGCTGTGAGGCAGCAGTGCTAACCATTGTGTCACCTAAAGCAGACCTCTTGGAGAAAGATGCATCAGGCCTTTGAGTAAATGCTAGGCCAAACCAATGAGCATGGACAGTTTGCTAGTTTACAAATGATTGGACATTGTTTTGTCCTGGTGGATGAATGCTATTCTAATGGACAGAAAGTGGTCTCCAGTTCTTTGCTAGCATTGAAGTGCAGGTAGGCCCTGAGAAGAAGGAAGGAGAAAAGACTTCTCAATGTGCTCCCACTTATCATCCCTGCCTCTAGCTCTGTTGAAACCACTGAAGTATAGCACTAGATAGAAATGATAGGAAGCCGAAGAGGAAGGCTTCATAGTTGCAGAAGGGGATTCACTAGGGCATTTGTAACTATGTAAATTTTTTGCTTATTTTTGTGCAATATCAAATGAGGACAGTTTTTTATAGAAACCATAGAAAATTACAGCTCAGAAACAGGCCTTTTGGCCCATCTTGTCTGCGCCGAACCATTTTATGCCTAGTCCCACTGACCTGCACTTGGACCATATCCCTCCACACCCCTCTCATCCATGAACCCGTCCAAGTTTTTCTTAAATGTTAAAAGTGACCCCGCATTTACCACTTTATCCGGCAGCTCATTCCACACTCCCACCACTCTCTGCGTGAAGAAGCCCCCCCTAATATTCCCTTTAAACTTTTCTCCTTTCACCCTTAACCCATGCCCTCTGGTTTTTTTCTCCCCTAGCCTCAGCGGAAAAAGCCTGCTTGCATTCACTCTATCAATACCCATCAAAATCTTATACACCTCTATCAAATCTCCCCTCAATCTTCTACGCTCAATCTTCTACGCTCTGAATAAGTCCCAACCTATTCAATCTCTTTCTGTAACTCAGCTTCTCAAGTCCCGACAACATCCTTGTGAACCTTCTCTGCACTCTTTCAATCTTATTTACATCCTTCCTGTAACTAGGTGACCAAAACTGTACACAATACTCCAAATTCGGCCTCACCAATGCCTTATATAACCTTACCATAACACTCCAACTTTTATACTCGATACTCCGATTTATAAAGGCCAACGTACCAAAGGCACTCTTTACGACCCTATCCACCTGTGACGTCACTTTTAGGGAATTCTGTACCTGTATTCACAGATCCCTCTGTTCAACTGCACTCTTCAGAGTCCTACCATTTACCCTGTACGTTCTTCTTTGGTTTGTCCTTCCAAAGTGCAATATCTCACACTTGTCTGCGTTAAATTCCATTTGCCATTTTTCAGCCCATTTTTCTAGTTGGTCCAAATCCCTCTGCAAGCTTTGAAAACCTTCCTCACTGTCCACTACACCTCCAATCTTTGTATCATCAGCAAACTTGCTGATCCAATTTACCACATTATCATCCAGATCATTGATATAGATGACAAACAACAATGGACCCAACACCGATCCCTGCGGCACACCACTAGTCACAGGCCTCCACTCAGAGAAGCAATCCTCCACAACCACTCTCTGGCTTCTTCCATTGAGCCAGTGTCTTATCCAATTTACTACCTCCCCATGTATACCTCGCGACTGAACCTTCCTAACTAACCTCCCATGAGGGACCTTGTCAAAGGCCTTGCTGAAATCCAGGTAGACAACATCCACCGCCTTCCCTTCATCCACTTTCCTGGTAACCTCCTCGAAAAACTCTAATAGTTTGGTCAAACATGACCTACCACACACAAAGCCATGTTGACTCTCCCTAATAAGTCCCTGTCTATCCAAATATTTGTAGATCCTATCCCTTATCACACCTTCCAATAACTTGCCCACCACCGACGTCAAACTTACTGGCCGATAATTTCCCGGATTTATTTTGGAACCTTTTTTAAACAACGGAACAACATGAGCCACCCTCCAATCATCCGGCACCTCCCCCGTGAATACTGACATTTTAAATATGTCTGCCAGGGCCCCTGCAAGTTCAACACTAGCTTCCCTCAAGGTCCGTGGGAATACCCTGTCCGGTCCTGGGGATTTATCCACTCTGATTTGCCTCAAGACAGCGAGCATCTCCTCCCCTTTAATCTGTAAAGATTCCATGGCCTCCCTACCAGTTTGCCCTATTTCCGAAGACTCCATGCCCGTTTCCTCAGTAAATACGGATGCAAAAAAACCATTTAGTATCTCCCCCATCTCTTTTGGTTCCATGCACAGTCTACCACTCTGGTCTTCAAGAGGACCAATTTTATCCCTCGCTATCCTTTTGCTCCTAACATACCTATAGATGCTCTTTGGATTTTCCTTCACTCTGTCTGCCAAAGCAACCTCATGTCTTCTTTTAGTCCTCCTGATTTCCCTCTTAAGTAGCTTCTTGCACTTTTTATACTCCTCGAGCATCTGATGTGTTCCTTGCTGCCTGTACACTTCATACAACTCTCTCTTCCTCTCAATCAGTGTTACAATCTCCCTCGAGAACCAAGGTTCCTTATTCCTATTTACTTTGCCTTTAATCCTGACAGGAACATACAAACTCTGCACTCTCAAAATTTCTCCTTTGAAGGCCTCCCACTTTCCATTTACATCCTTACCAGAGAACAGCCTGTGCCAATCCACACTTCCCAGATCCCTTCTCATTTCATCAAATTTGGCCTTTTTCCAGTTCAGAACTTCAACCCGAGGACCAGATCTATCCTTATCCATGATCAGGTTGAAACTAATGGCATTATGATCACTGGATCCAAAGTGTTCCCTCACACTCACATCCATCACCTGCCCTAACTCATTTCCCAATAGGAGATCCAATATCGCATCCTCTCTAGTTGGCACCTCTATATTCTGATGTAGAAAATTCTCCTGAACACATTTTACAAACTCTACCCCGTCTAAACCTTTAACAGTATGCGAGTCCCAATCTATATGTGGAAAATTAAAATCCCCTACTATCACAGCTTTGTGTTTCTTGCAGTTGTCAGCTATCTCTCCACTGATTTGCTCCTCCAATTCTCGCTGACTATTGGGTGGTCTATAATACAAGCCCATTAATGTGGTCATACCTTTCCTGTTTCTCAGCTCCACCCATAGGGCCTCTGTAGACAAGCTCCCTAATCTATCCTGCCTGAGTACCGCTGTAACATTTTCCCTGACCAACAATGCCACCCCCCCACCTTTTATCCCTCTGCCTCTATCCCGCCTGAAACATTGGAACCCTGGAACATTAAGCTGCCAGTCCTGCCCCTCCTGTAGCCAAATTTCACTAATGGCTATAATGTCATATTTCCATGTGTCTATCCACGCCTTCAGCTCATCTGCCTTCCCCACAATACTCCTGGCATTGAAATTATGTCTTGCCTTCTTCTTTGCTGCATTCCTTTTCGCCCATGGAGAAGGATCTTCATCAGAATGGCATATATTTAAACATTTCCTAGCCTGTTAACTTCATTGATCAATGACATTTTACTGTGGTCTGTCTTGTGTACCCTGGTGACATCCACACTGTTGAGAAAACCTGTGGGTTGGCTGTAAAAACCAGAAGAAGGTGAAATTGCCACTTTAGTTGATATTTAACATAATTCAATATCTGACTCAAAACTATCAAGGGGATTTCCCAGTTGCTTCCAAATGGTGCTTTAGCCACCCCTCTAAATTCGCATGTAGCTGAACCCACCTGCCTATCAGATAGTTCCCTTCCTGAAATGGGACAGTGGGGTTGAGACCTTAGACTGATTTTTCCACAGAGCGAGTTGGTTGTTGGAGTAAGGATCCAGACCCTATATTACAATCAATAAAAGACTGATTATACTGGCATTACTGTAACTGCATTCTTTGTTTTGTAAGCTATACATTTACTAATACTTACTCATTTCTGTGTTTTAAGTTTACTTGGTTTCTAGTTGTGTACCTTCCCCATCAAAATTAGTCTGAGTGCTGGTAGTTACTGCTAGAGCAAATTCTAGTCAGAAAGACAATCTGAAACTGAATCTCAATTACTAACAGTAGATTCAGGGAAACTGTAGGATTCAACAAAAACCCCACACATACTGACACTAATTGAGTAGTCTGAGTAATAGCATGTTTTCTACTTTTTGAAGCAGCCAACCCACATTTGACAGTCAAAGTAGGTGGAAGGGGAGAAATCAGCTCTGTGACCCATGGCTCACTGTTATGCAGTGACTTCAACAGGCATTGGTAATTTGTAAAAACCCGAATGATATAAAAATAGAATCTAGGTAAATGATTTTTATGCTGTGAGTAGATTTACAAAAAATTCCCAGTGAAATTAACTCTATTTTAGTTGAAAATAGCTCTCCTTTTTCCTCCCAATTTAACTTCTAGTTACTAACTTCAGGAGCCAGTATAGATTTCAATATCCTGATCATACAACGCCTTTTCTCTACAACGTATATACCTTTCCCAGTATCTTTCCATCAAGTTGTCTTTCTTTATACTGAAAATTTCTACAAGTGATTTCACACGAGGGTGAAGAGTTAGGCATTGAACTATGCTGATATCTTGTGGAACATGGAACTAAATTAATACTGAATGTGCCATAACATTTAATTGAGTCTACAATATCATTTAACTGATACATACAACACACTTACAAATCTTTTGAATTTAGAAATTAGACAACAATTGTGGAATTATGCACAAACATCGAAATTTCCAACTTTTTGCTGCTCATTGGTGGAAAATTTGATAATTGGGGAACAAACAGGAATAATATTAATTGTGTACCTGTAAATCCACACAACCTTCTGTAGCTGAACCGTGAGTGCTAAATTGGGGGTTCACTGAAAATTGGTTAGATACTGCATGCAGTTAGGTGGCAGGTTAGGTCTGATGGTGGAGTGGGCATGAATGCTGGGCAGTGCAACAGGTCTGCCCAAAAAATCTTTAAACTACAATGCCCCCACCCCAAACCAAACATGCTTTACTTCACTCATTTACTTTGAAATTCCACCGTGCCTATAACTATTACATATCTCAACATTCTCCCACCGGTTTGGAGTGGGGATGCTGAATGCCCATTTGCAAAACAAATGTGGTTAAATAAGTGCAAATGTCTAATGGTTGGTCACCCTCTTTCAGTCGTGAAATAGGTGTCCTCTCCCTTTGTCTTCTTCATGTTTCTTGTTCAGGCAAATAGAGGATGCTGATTATCAGTTTTTGGAATAATATTTTTTGAGAGGAGTGATAAGGTGTGCTACTCCTCCTAATTCATGTGTTCGTATGCATGTATGAATGTACAAGGGGAGTGATTTAAAAATGTGACTCAGATCAGCCTTGGATCTCTAACTCCTGGTATGTGTATTTTAAGAATTAAAAAGAAAAATTGCCTCACACACTTAGCCCAATAAAATCAAGATGTGATTTGAAGCAGCCACATTATGTGCATTATGTACATTGCATTATGAAATCCTGAAAGATAGGAATTATTGTTTCTACTCTGTACATGTCACCTTTGTCAAATCTGTTTCTTCCTTGTTCTTGGTGAGAGCTGTCAGCATAAGCAAATCCTAATTGAGAGATTGTCAGACACATGTCATACACTTGAATCGCCTAACAATGTCAAACCAACAATATGTTTGTTTCAGAGGGTATTGTTCAGCCATCTGAAGGTCAATACAGGGATCTCAAGCTGATATTTGTATATTCTTCTTTTTAGTTCTCCAACCTACCATCAGAGCCCATGTGGATGTGGAATTTTCTCTCATTCAAACTGCAGGAGCCAGCTATTGAGATAGAGGTATTACAACTGTCATAGCAGTGGCAAAACCCCCTCAATGAAAACAATAGACCATATAGCATTAGAAGACTGCTTTGACAATGTTTCCTAGCTACAGAATATTGAGAATTACTGGGAAAGCTGAATTTGACACTCCTCTAATGTGAAAGATTTGGCATTTCCTGCTAAACATTTTATTTTTTCTTATTAGATCTACATTGGAACTTTAACTGGTGCAATAGGTTTGGCACTGGCCTGTCTCATCTAAGATGCAGCCGAGACTAGTGGGATGGAAAGTGTCCTTTTTTCATAATAAGAATGAGCAAGACACTAACACTACAGTTTAATTTACTGTTTAACACAATAGCACTATAAGGAGGGATGATGGTGTTGTGGCTTGAGGCCCAGGCTGTTGTTCTGGGGAATATGTTCAAATCCTATCATGGTATCTGGTGGAATTGAAATGCAAATGATAAATCTGGAATATGAATAGTGGCCATGACAACTATTATCAATTATTGTAAAAACCCATCTGGTTCACTTAAGTACTTTAAGGGAAGGAAATCTGGTTTGGCCTATACATGACTTAGATTCACAGTAATGTGGTTGCCTCTTAGCTGCCTTCTGAAATGGCCTAGCAAATCAGTCAGTTCAAGGGCAACTAGGGATGGATAACAAATGCTTTCCTTGCCATTGGTGCCCACATCCCTTAAGAATAAAGGGGAAAAAATTACTTCTCAGAGCAGATTCTGATAATTACTGTATTAATACTTGTAAAATAATGTGACCATTATTCGCTATGTATTCTTACTCATTTTTATTATTTTCAGTGCAGGTTTGATGTTGACATATCCAGCAGAATTCGCGTGATGTGATTGTCATAATGAATGTTACAGTTTTTAATAAAACATGCTTACATGTAGACAAATGTAGATCCCTTACAGTTAGAGTCAGGTGAATTTATAATAGGCAATAAAGAGATGGCAGAATCAGCTGAACAAATACTTTGGATCTGTCTTCACGAAGGAGGACATAAATAACCTTCCAGAAATATTAGGGGATAGAGGATCTAACATGAAGGAGGAACTGAAGGTCATTCTTATTAGTCAGGAAATTGTATTGGGGAAATTGCTGGGATTAAAACCCGATACGTCCCCAGAGCCTGATGTTCTGCATCCCAGAGTACTTAAGGAAGTGGCCCTAGAAATAGTGGATGCATTGGTGATCATTTTCCAGCTCTGGAAGAGTTCCAATGGATTGGAGAGTAGCTAATGTGACCCTGCTTTTTAAAAAAGGAGGGAGAGAGAAAACGGGGATCTATAGACCGGTTCGCCTGACATCGGTGGTGGGGAAAATGCTGAAGTCAGTTATTAAGGATGTAATAATTGAGCATTTGAAAAGCAGTGACAGGATTGGCCCAAGTCAGCATGGATTCACGAAAGGGAAATTTTCTTGACAAATCTTCTGGAAAGTTTTGAGGATATGACCAGTAGAGTGGACTAGGGTGAACCAGTGGATGTTGTGTATCTGGACTTTCAAAAGGCTTTTGACAAGATCCCACACAAGAGATTAGTGAGCAAAATTAAAGCTCATGGAATTGAGGGTAATGTATTGACGTGGATAGAGAACAGGTTGGCAGACAGGAAGCAGAGAGTGGGAATAAACGGGTCCTTTTCAGAGTGGCAGGCAGTGACTAGTGGGGTACCGCGGGGCTCAGTGCTGGGACCCCAGCTATTCACGATATACATTAATGATTTGGACGAAGAAATTGAATGCAATATCTCCAAATTTGCGGATGACACTAAACTGAGTGGCAGTGTGTGCTGTGAGGGGGATGCTAAGAGGCTGCAGGGTGACTTGGGCAGGCTAGCTGAGTGGGCAAATACTTGGCAAGTGCAATATAATGTGGATAAATGTGAGGTTATCCACTTTGATGGCAAAAACGGAAGGAAGATTATTATCTGAATGGCAGCAGTTTAGGAAAAGGGGAAGTGCAACATGACCCTGGGTGTCATGGTGGAACTGTCGCTGAAGGTTGACTTGCAGGTACAGCAGGCAGTGAGGAAAGCTAATGGCATGCTGGCCTTCATAGCCATTGGATTTGAGTATAAGAGTAAGAATGTCTTGCTGCAGTTATACAGGGCCTTGGTGAGGCCACACCTTGAGTATTGTGTGCAGTTTTGGTCTCGTCGTCTGAGGAAGGACATTCTTGCTATTGAGGGAGTCCAGCAAAGGTTCACCAGACTGATTCTCAGCATGGCAGGACTGACATATGAAGAGAGACTGGATCGATTGGGCTTGTACTCGCTGAAATTTAGAAGAATGAGAGGGGATCTTATAGAAACATATAAAATCCTGATGGGACTGGATAGGCTAGATGCGGGAAGAATGTTTCCAATGTCGGGGAAGTGCAGAACTAAGGGTAACTGTCTAAGAATAAGGGGTAAGCCATTCAGGACTGAGATGAGGAAGAACGTCTTCAATCAGAGAGTTGTGAACCTGTAGAATTCTCTACCACAGAAAGCTGTTGGTGCCAGTTTGTTCGATATGTTCAAGAGGGAGCTGGCCGTGGCCCTTGTGGCTAAAGGGATCAAGGGATATAGAGAGAAAACAGGAGTGCGATACTAAAAGTGCATGATTATATTGAATGGTGGTGCAGGCTCGAAGGGCTGAACAGCCTATTCCTGCATCTATTTTCCATGTTCTACATCATTAAGTTCCTACCTTTCTTTTAAAAACTAATGTATATTAAATCTCATTTTATGGCCTTTTGTGCAATAAGCAGATTGCTACATGTTAAGCTTATGCTGACCTTTAGTGAGTTGAATGAGTCTGCAGTGTCACCCCATCAAAGTTTGATGTGGGTTCCTTGTGGGTGTAGGGTGTCTATGTTAATTCTTTTGCATGGTATTTTTCTATTACGTCACATCCGTGCAGCCTCCTCCAGCTGAGAGGCTGTTTGAAGTGAGCTATAGATGCGTCTAAAGCTGAAGTCAATACTTTGACATCAGTGTATTGGTGGTGAAGAAGTGTAATAGTGAAACACTTGTTTGGCTGTATAATGGAGATGTGATTAAATGAACCAGTACATTACCAAACATCAGCTTCAATGGTAATGTTGATCATAATGAAGTTTATCCACTGGATTATAGTGCCTCAGTAACTGAATCCTAAACAGGATCTAATGTTATAATCCAGGAGCTGTATCCCAATCTCATCTCAATTGAGGGGAGGCAATGGCCTACTGGTATCATTGCTGGATGATTAATCCTGAAACTCAACTAATGTTCTGGGGACATGGGTTTGAATCCCGCCATGGCAGGTGGTGGAGTGTGAATTCAATTTTTTAAAAATCTGGAATTAAGAATCTACTGATGACCATGAAACCATTGTCGATTGTTGGAAAAACCCATCTAGTTCACTAATGTCCTTTAGGGAAGGAAGTCTGCTGTCCTTACCTGGTCTGGTTTACATGTGACTCCAGACCCACAGCAATATAGTTGACTCTCAATTGCCCGCTGAAATGGCCTAGCAAGCCACTCAGTTCAAAGATGACTAGGGATGTGCCATAAATGCTGGCCAGCCAGTGACACCCATGTCTCACAAATGAATAAGAAATATTACAATATTTATCCCTTCACAGGATTAGGGTGTTACTGGCCAACATTTGGTCCTTGTGAATGTGGTGGTGAGCTGCCTTTTTGAATTGCTGCTGGTGTATAGGTACATCAAATGGGCAGAATCTTCAGTCCCACCAGCAGCAGGGATTTCCTGAAGGCAGGATAACTTTAGAAATTCTGTTCTCGGGACTTTAAGGGTGGATTTGTGGTGATTGTCCCTTTCAGGGTCACATAGCTCAAGAAACCAATAAGGAACCCGATTGGAGGTTCACCAAAAGGTCTTTGTTCCAGAACCATCTCGGCTGCGAGCCTTTACCTATAAATAAACGTATTACTGTTTTTCCTTAACTGATAAATGAAAGAGTTAATAATCACACAAGTTAAAAATTACTTAGCTGCTATTAGAAAAACCAGAGGTCTTTATAAAAGTCAAAACAGATAAGCATCAGGGCCTTTAGTCAGAGAGAATTCATTAAATCAGACATCTGGGCCGGATTGTACCAAAACATTCTAAGTCCCCAATGTATGGGGAAAATGGGAGTAAATCCTGCTGGTCTTTTTAGCGTGATTTCCAGAATGAATCTCTGACACTCTGAGTACTGCTGAGTGCCTCAGCATGATTCACTCTGAAAATCAGGGGGTGGGGCCTATTCCCACCTGAGAGGCCGGTAGCATAGAGCTGAGCAGGCCACTGTGCATGCACTGATCTGTCAGCGAGGGGATCGGTGCATGCACAAATGGTCCCACATTACCAGCCTCCCAATTGCTGGCCTCCCAAACCTCCCTGGGAAAGCCCCGATGCCCATCCCGGCCAGCCTCAATCTGAAACCATCGGTCATATTGCAGAGATTTAAGTTTAATTCAACGGGGAGAGCCCAAGGGACATCCATCAAATTGAAGCAAATCTCAGAGCATTGTGACTTTGGAGCCACTTTGAATGATCTGCTGCAGGACAGATTACTCTGTGGGGTAAATAATGAGGCTATTCAACGGAAGTTACTAGCAGAGGCAAATATATATTTTAAGTGAGCATTGAAGATAGCACTGACAATGAAGAGTGCTGAAAAGGGTGCAAAAATGTTGCAAAGCATGCAAAATGGCATTGCTCACAAGTTAGGGCGAGAAGTTGCAGTCAGCAATGGTGCCAAAAGCAAAGATGTAGCAGTGAAACGGAAAGCAAATTCAGCCACAAATAAAACAAGAATTTAGAAGAGGAAATCAGTCAGCAAAGATTGAAGCAGAATGTTACCATTATGGGGGCAACCATTCCCCTGAACCCTGTAGGCATCATGAAGCTGAATGGTTTTTGTGTTGCAGGAGAGGCAATTTAAGACTTTGGTGAAAAAGCAAGTCAAGTCTACTCATTAAGTAGAGTGTCACAATTATATAACTTGGAAGAAGCTAGCATCGACGATTTAGACGTTCACTTAATGTTTAATATAAATGTGAGCAAGATAGCCCCCATTATTGTAATGCTCCTGGTCGCATCATTACAGAAAGGATGTGGAAGCCATAGAAAGGGTGCAGAGGAGATTTACAAGGATGTTGCCTGGATTAGGTGGCATGCCTTATGAGGATAGGTTGAGAGAGCTAGGTCTTTTCTCCTTGGAGAGGCGAAGGATGAGAGGTGACCTGATAGAGGTGTATATGTTGAGGGGTATTGATAGAGTGGATTCTCAGAGGCTTTTACCCAGGGCTGAAATGGTTGCCACAAGAGGTCACAGGTTTAGGGGGCTGGGGAGTAGGTACAGAGGAGACGTTAGGGGTAATTTTTTCACTTAGAGGGTGGTGGGTGCGTGGAATCGGCTGCCGGTAGTGGTGGTGGAGGTGGATTCGATAGGGTATTTTAAGAGACTTTTGGATAAGTTCATGGAAGTTAGTAAGATAGAGGGTTATAGGTAAGCCTAGTAGGTAGGGACATGTTCGGCGCAACTTGTGGGCCGGAAGGCCTGTTTGTGCTGTAGCTTTTCTATGTTCTATGTTCTATGTTCTAAATGGAAAGCCTCCTAAGATGGAAGTAGATATCTGGACATCTGCTATTGTGATAAGTCAATATACACTTTGGTACTTGAGAGAAGGAACCCAGCCTTTGAATTTAAAGAATACTGCTGCAAAGTTAACAACTTACACAGGAGAAGCCATAAAAATAATGGGCACGACAACAGTACCTGTAAGCTCTGGGCAATAGTCTTCCCAGCTTCCAGTAATAATAGTGTCAGGTGAAGGATAAAGCCTTCTGGACTGTGATTATCTTAAGAAAATCAAGTTAAATTGGGCAAAGATTTTCCAAGTGTGGGAAGGAGGACTGTTCAAACTGATGAAGAAATATGAGAGCGTCTTCAGTGATGGGTTAGGCAAGATATAAGGCCTGCATGCGAAGACCTATGGGAATAGCAGTACCGCATGCCTTATGAAAAAAAGGTGGATACTGAATTAAAGAGATTGGAAGACCTGGACATTATCCAACCAGTTCAGTTGCCGGATGAGCAGCATCCATAGTCCCTATGTTGAAACTATCCAAGGCTGTCTGCAGTTAACAGTTCATCAGGCTGCCAAGTTGTAGAAAGATCCAATCCCAAAGATTGAAGACTTGTGTGCAAAACTGGCCAGAGGTCAATCACATACAAAGCGGGATATGAATCATGCATATCAACAACTTGAATTCGAAGGCGCTTCCCAAGTTTAGGTCACAATAAACCCTCACAAAGGTTTGTTCTAGTATATGTCTGCCCTTTGGTGTGTTGTCAGCATGTGCTATTTCCTTGAGGACAATGGGAAGTCTGTTGCAAGGACTTGGACAGTTGGTGCTGTGTGTTGGGTGGCATGGTAGTACAGTGGTTAGCACTGTTGCCTCACAGCTCCAGGGACACGGGTTCAATTCCCAGCTTGGGTCACTGTATGGAGTTTACACATTTTCCCTGTGTCTGCATGGATTTCCGCTGGGTACTCCGGTTTCCTCCCACAGTCCAAAGATGTGTGGGTTAGATGGATTAGCCATGCTAAATTGCCCCTTAGTGTCAGGGGGGACTAGTAAATGCATGGGGTTATGGGGATAGGGTGTGGATGGGATTGTGGTTGGTGCAGACTCGATGGGCTGAATGGCCTCCTTCTGCATTGTAGGACTCCATGATTCTATGACTCTCACGGGTTATAGCATACCTTGATGATCTTATAACTGGATCAACAGAAGCTGAGCACTGAGCTAACTTAGAGGAGGTGCTAAAGTGATTTTAAGAGGCTGGAGTTCACCTTAAGAAGGAGAAATGCACTTTTCAAGCTATCAAGTTAGCCTATCTGGGGTACTGTGTAGATGCACAAAGATTACACCCCATGGAAGACAAGGTTAGAGCCATAAAGGAGGCACTGGACTCCAGAAACATATCTGAACTCAACTCATTTTTAGGAATAGTGAATTACTATGGGCTTTTTTTACTGAATTTGTTGATGTTATTGCACCCCTTACATATGCTGCTGAAGAAGCAATGGCATTGGTCTTGGAAGACATCCCAGAGCAATAGCTTTTAACAGAGCAAAGCAATTGCTGCATCCTTTGAACTTGTTGGTACATTTAGAAATTGCTATTAACCTGTGGTGCCTCTCCATGTGCCAGAATGGAGAATACCTGCTAAATGATGAAGGAAATCATCATTGCAGATGTCAGAGCAGCCTGTTTGAAGGTCAACCCACGGAAAGCGACTGGCTCGGATGGGGTACTCGGACGTGCACTCAGATCCTGCGTGGATCAGCTGGCGGGGGTATTCACAGACATCTTCAACCTCCCTTTACAACAATCTGAGGTCCCTATCTGCTTCAAGAAGACGACCATCATCCCAGTACCTAAGAAAAACCAAGCAGCGTGCCTTAATGACTATCGGCCGGCGGCTCTGACATCCATCATTATGAAGTGCTTCGAAAGTCATGGCACGAATCAATTCCAGCCTCCCGGACTACCTGAATCCACTACAGTTATCTTACCGCCGCAACAGGTCCACAGCAGATGCCATTTCCTTGGCCCTGCACTCAACCCTGGAACACCTAGATAACAAGGACACCTATTTCAGACTCCTATTTATTGATTACAACTCAGCCTTCAACACTATTATTCCCACGAAACTCATCTCCAAACTCCGTGGCCAGGGCCTCGGCACCTCCCTCTGCGACTGGATCCTGAACTTCCTAACTCACAGACCACAATCAGTAAGGATAGGCAACAACACCTCCACGATCATCCTCAACACCGGTGCCCCACAAGGCTGTATTCTCAGCCCCCTACTATACTCATATACCCATGACTGTGTGGCCAAATTCCCTCCAATTCGATTTTTAAGTTTGCTGACAACACCACCATAGTGTTTTGGATCTCAAACAATGATGAGACAGAGTACAGGAATGAGATAGAGAATCTAGTGAACTGGTGCAGCGACAATAATCTCTCCCTCAATGTCAACAAAATGAAGGAGATTGTCATCGACTTCAGGAAACGTAAAGGAGAACATGCCCCTGTCTACATCAATGGGGACAAAAGTAGAAAAGGTCGAGAGCTTCAAGTTTTTAGGTGTCCAGATCACCAACAACCTGTCCTGGTTCCCCATGCTGACACTATAGTTAAGAAAGCCCACCAATGCCTCTACTTTCACAGAAGACTAAGGAAATTTGGCATGTCAGCTACGACTCTCACCAACTTTTACAGATGCACCATAGAAAGCATTCTTTCTGGTTGTATCACAGTTTGGTATGGCTCCTGCTCTGCCCAAGACCACAGGGAACTATTAAAGGTCGTGAATGTAGCCCAATCCATCACGCAAACCAGCCTCCCAACCATTGACTCTGTCTACACTTCCCGCTGCCTCGGGAAAGCAGCCAGCATAATTAAGGACCCCACGCACCCCGGACATTCTCTCTTCCACCTTCTTCCTTTGGGAAAAAGATATAAACGTCTGAGGTCACGTACCAACCGACTCAAGAACAGCTTCTTCCCTGCTGCCATCAGACTTTTGAATGGACTTACCTTGCATTAAGTTGATCTTTCTCTAAACCCTAGCTATGACTGTAACACTACATTCTGCACTCTCATTTCCTTCTCTATGAATGGTATGTTACATAGAACATAGAACAGTACAGCACAGAACAGGCACTTCGGCCCACGATATTGTGCCGAGCTTTATCTGGAACCAAGATCAAGCTATCCCACTCCCTATCATCCTGGTGTGCTCCATGTGCCTATCCAATAACCGCTTAAATGTTCCTAAAGTGTCTGACTCCACTATCACTGCAGGCAGTCCATTCCACACCCCAACCACTCTCTGAGTAAAGAACCTACCTCGGACATCCTTCCTATATCTCCCACCATGAACTCTATAGTTATGCCCCCTTGTAATAGCTCCATCCACCCGAGGAAATAGTCTTTGAACGTTCACTCTATCTATCCCCTTCATCATTTTTTAGACCTCTATTAAGTCTCCCCTCAACCTCCTCCGCTCCAGAGAGAACAGCCCTAGCTCCCTCAACCTTTCCTCATAAGACCTACCCTCCAAACCAGGCAGCATCCTGGTAAATCTCCTTTGCACTCTTTCCAGCGCTTCCACATCCTTCTTATAGTGAGGTGACCAGAACTGCACACAATATTCCAAATGTGGTCTCACCAAGGTCCTGTACAGTTGCAGCCTAACCCCACGGCTCTTAAACTCCAACCCCCTGTTAATAAAAGCTGACACACTATAGGCCTTCTTCACAGCTCTATCCACTTGAGTGGCAACCTTCAGAGATCTGTGGATATGGACCCCAAGATTTCTCTGTTCCTCCACAGTCTTCAGAACCCTACCTTTGACCCTGTAATCCACATTTAAATTTGTCCTACCAAAATGAATCACCTCACATTTATCAGGGTTAAACTCCATCTGCCATTTTTCAGCCCAGCTTTGCATCCTATCTATGTCTCTTTGCAGTCTACAACAGCCCTCCACCTCATCCACTACTCCACCAATCTTGGTGTCATCAGCAAATTTACTGATCCACCCTTCAGCCCCCTCCTCTAAGTCATTAATAAAAATCACAAAGAGCAGAGGACCAAGCACTGATCCCTGTGGCACTCCGCTAGCAACCTGCCTTCAGTCCGAAAATTTTCCATCCACCACCACCCTCTGTCTTCGATCAGATAGCCTGTTACCTATCCAATCGGCCAACTTTCCCTCTATCCCACACCTCCTTACTTTCATCATAAGCCGACCATGGGGAACCTTATCAAACGCCTTACTAAAATCCATGTATATGACATCAACTGTCCTACCTTCATCAACACACTTAGTTACCTCCTCAAAAAATTCAATCAAATTTGTGAGGCACGACTTGCCCTTCATGAATCCGTGCTGACTATCCCGGATTAATCCGCATCTTTCTAAATGGTTGTATATCCCATCCCTAAGGACCTTTTCCATCAACTTACCAACCACCAAAGTAAGACTAACCGGTCTATAATTACCAGGGTTATTTCTATTCCCTTTCGTAAACAGAGGAACAACATTCGCCACTCTCCAGTCCTCTGGCACCATCCCCGTGGACAGTGAGGACCCAAAGATCAAAGCCAAAAGCTCTGCAATCTCATCCCTTGCCTCCCAAAGAATCCTGGGATATATTTCATCAGGCCCAGGGGACTTATCGACCTTCAGTTTATTCAAAACTGCTAGTACATCCTCCCTCCGAACATCTACTTCCTCCAGCCTATTAGCCTGTAACACCTTCTTTTCCTCAAAAACATGACCCCTCTCCTTGGTGAACACTGAAGAAAAGTATTCATTCATCACCTCTCCTATCTCTACTGACTCCATACACAAGTCCCCACTACTGTCCTTGACCGGCCCTAACCTCACCCTGGTCATTCTTTTATCCCTCACATAAGAGTAAAAAGCCTTGGGGTTTTCCTTGATCCGA
Organism: Mustelus asterias; assembly: GCF_964213995.1. Lineage (NCBI taxonomy): Eukaryota > Metazoa > Chordata > Chondrichthyes > Carcharhiniformes > Triakidae > Mustelus > Mustelus asterias. The sequence goes on along the minus strand of NC_135815.1, from coordinate 63,373,488 downwards.
CCCGCCAAGGATTTCTCATGTCCCCTCTTAGCTCTCCTAAGCCCCTTTTTCAGCTCATTCCTTGCTAACTTGTAACCCTCAATCGAGCCATCTGAACCTTGTTTCCTCATCCCTACATATGCTTCCCTCTTCCTTTTTACAAGACATTCCACCTCTTTTGTGAACCATGGTTCCCTCACTCGGCCATTTCCTCCCTGCCTGACAGGGACATACCTGTTGTCTGTATAGCGCGCAAGAAACAATACTTTTCACTGTATGTTAATACATGTGACAATAATAAATCAAATCAAAATCAAATGCCAGAAGCAGGAGAATATATTTCATCATTACGAACATCTATTGTAAAATCAGTGAAAGAAGAACAGTTGTTAAACAATTTTACCCAGGCATACCCTCCTATCCCAGGAAATCCCACACATTTAGCATGGCTAATCCACCTAACTTGCACATGTTGGGACAATAAGGGAGAATTTAGCATGACCGATCCACCTAACCTGCACATCTTTGGACTGTGGGAGGAAACCGGAGGACCCGGAGGAAACCCACGCAGACACTGTCAGAACGTGCAAACTCCACACAGTTACCCGCGGCTGGAATTGAACCCGGGTACCTGGCGCTGTTTGACAGCAGTGCAAACCACTCTGCTGCTTTGTTTTAACATCTCATCCAAAACACACATTTCATGTAATCGTGCAAGCACACCCTCAGCGTTGTACTTAATGTCAGCCTATGTTATGGGTGGGATTCTCCCAAAAGATTTCTAAGTGTCATAAGGCGAGAATAATGGAGTGATCTGCTTCAGTCTTTCAGGTGTGCTCCGCAAGGCAATACACCAACACTTAGTGCACTGAAAAGCCGTCACATGAATAATGCCGTTATGGAGGCTCCAGATACATGACTCACCCAAGATGGCCACAGCTGTGCACCGTTAACAAGGACTTTTAAACGCTCCCAATGCACTCTCAGCCAGTCATGCCAGGAAGATGGCACTTGCCCAGACCAGCCCCGCAGTTCACATTGGGAGAACTTGGACGATGGCTGGACACCATGGAGGTGAGGCAGGTCACCCTCTAACCGCAGGAAGGAAGACAACCCAGGAGCAGGGACTCCAATGCAGCCTGGGAAGCGGTGGCAATGGTGGCCCGTGCCCATGGCCTGACAATGAGGACTGGTGCCCATTGCTGGAAGAAGATGGATGACTTGATTCAGGCTGCAAGTCTCGACCTGGCATCAGTCCCGTCTATCACACTGGGAATGTCCACCTTGGCCACTCCCTGACATCCTATTGCCATCCAGTACCTGACCCCCCACATCCCCAGCATCCTCCTCAAATCTCTCTGGCACTCCCCATCACAACCTCTACCTGCCAAGCTACGCAACTGATCCCAGCCGCCGCCCCCCCCCCCCCCCCCACCCCCCCCCCCCACCCCCCACCCCCCCCCCCCCCCCCCACAATTCCCCAGGCCCGCCAGCCATCAAACTCTCAATCATCCCCTTATCCATCCACAGGAGAAGTTGGCGCATAACCGAAGAAAGTGAGAGAAGACTGGCGATGGAACCCCCAAATTGCAGCACCTGACTCCCTTTGAGGAGTAAGCAATGGAGCTCACAGAGACAGCTGAGTGACTATGAGGTCAGCGTGTGCCACAGAAGTGAGGATCTACAAAACCTTTACCCATTTGGACATGTCTCAAGTAAGCGATAAGTATCCCAGACACTCGTCCCTCCCTTGCACTTACCCATGTATCTTCTATAGTAGGAGCAACACCAAATGAGACCGGGTCTTTGGGTGTCAATCCCCCCCCTCCCCCCCGTGGCCCGTACCAAAACCTTGGAGGAAATCAACGAGGTGTCAGAGGGACAACTCGCAGCATCCACCAGCGCATCGACACACCTTGAAGGGTGAAATTAGCAGGTGGGCTTCAGGGTCACTTTCTGGTGAGCACCACGCAGCTGTTGATGCTCATCAGGTGGAGACGGGAACATCCAAGGGATCGGGCAAGGCGGAGGTCTGCCTGATTTAAGAACACAACTGGCCCCCAGCTAGATTCCTGATTAGGTTACAGGAAGATATAGATGGGTTGGTCAGATTGGCAGATGATATTAAACCCTGATAAGTGGTAGGCAGGGAAAATGCCCCCATACAAGCCTCATTCCAGTGGCAACCCCCGACCTGAGGGCCTTCGGCCAAGCGCTGTCACCCCCAATGGAGGCCCCCCCCACCCCGCTGTACCACATGGCATACAAGTACACAGGTCCCTAAAGGCAGCAATTCAAGGAGACAAGGTTGTAAAGAAGGCATATGGAATGCTCTTCTTCAGTGGCAAGGCATATAGAATGTAAAAGTAAGATATAATGTTGGAGGAGGTTCACAAGAATGTTGCCAGGGGTAGAAAAGTGTAGCTGTGAGGAGAGATTGGACAGTTTGGGATTATTGTCCTTGGAACAAAGAAGGCTGAAGGGTGACCTGATAGAAGTGTACTAAATTATGCGAGGAAGAGATAGAGTGAACAGGATAAAATTGTTTCCTTTGGTGGAGAATTCTAGAACCAGAGGACATTGATTCAAGATAAGTGGCAGTATGTGTAGAAGGGACATGAAGAAGAATTTCTTTTACCCAACAGGTGGTGGAATTCACTGCCTGAGTTGGTGGTGGAGGCAGGGACACTAAACTCCTTTAAAAAGTCCTTGGATCTGCACCTTAAGTGCTGTAAACTACAGGGCAATGGGCCAGGTGCAAAATGGTGGGATTAGAAAGAGCACCTGTGCATCCTTGGGCTGGCATGGACAAGATGGGCCACATAGCTCCTCCTGTGCTGTTATTTTTCTATGGCAGTGGCTGAACTATCCTCCTCCACCCTGGAGGTTGGTGCACAGCAGAACTCACCTCCTCACTCACCCTAGCAATCTCACCTGTTGTGCCGGAACCACACTTGATCGGAGAAGTCGTGATTCGTGCTGGTGCGACATCACACCAGAGGTGGGTGCACCCTGGGAGAAGGTGGGTCATGGGCTGAACTCGCTAATGAGATTGAAGTGCAGTCAATCTCATGTTAATCAGCCTCATGCCCTTTCTGGGCACAAACCGGTTTGTGCCATTAAAAAGGGGCTGGGAGAATTGCAAACTGTTTGGCGCTGGGCGCAAAAGGGATTTTTAGGCTTGCATGTTCACTCCGGTATCAGTGCAATCTGCTAACAAGGTCGGAGAATTCCCCTGTATATATGTCCAATGCTTCGAGCAGGTGCACAACTTTATGGCTGTGGTTTGCACTGAACCAAAGCTATAAGAAAAATAAAAAAACCTATCAGTTCTATGGGATCAACAGACAAGTTTGTCAATATCAGGTTACAGTCAGGTCAGTTGACGAAAGGCATCTCATTAACATAAAAAGCCAAAGTGATTTCAAGTGGGAGTGATGATGAGCAGCAGCAGAATCTTGTTAAGTGGAAGCAATGCATCCCACTGGAATAAATACCATTCCACTGACAACTCTACTTAGTGTCGTGCAGATTTCAATTTGCATTGTGTCAATGATGTAAAAATATTTTAAAACTTGGATATTTCCAATTATGAATTGCAAGTGTTGCACCAATCTCCAGATTACTTTGCAAGCTCACTTGTATCCAGGTTATTCCCCTCTCTTCGTACTGCACCAACCACTCTGCCCACTCTCGCAACAAATTCTCTCAGTTCACTTCCTTGTGACATTTGCAAATAGCTTTTTGGGTTTTCGGCAATAAAAAAGTCCTCAGAAGATTCTAAGTTGTTAAATATTTCAGCAAAACATGAAAAAAACAACAAAAATCAATTGGGGCACGGAGCTATAGGAGATTTCCTTTTACTTCTTGCAAGATTGCAAATGTCCTTTGTGTGTATTTCTGATCACACTTCAAAAAGCAGATAGAGGAATTAACCATAGAATCCCTACAGTGCAGAAAGTGGCCTTTCAGCTCATCGAGTCTGCACCAACTCTCCAAAAGAGCATCCCACTCACGCCCTCCCCTCCATCCTATCCCTGTAACCCCACATATTTACAATGGCTAATGTACCTAATCTATACATCTTTGGACACTAAGGGCCCGGTTTTACCATTTTGATTCTAAGTGCCGAATCTGGGTGTAGTAGAGATCCGACCTCGAAATCCTCTTTCCAGCGCGCCCATACGCTTTCAGCCGTCTCCAGTCCAATGCGTGCTGTGGGCGGGGCTTAGCGCTACCGGAACGATCGGAGCTCCGAACCGCGCATGCGCAGTTGGAAAGAAAATCGAAACAGCGTGCCTGTCGCATCACTGCCGAGCCGGATAATCCCGCACAAGGCCCCATCCCACTTACACTCCGATGGCTGTGTGACACCCCCCTCTCTCTCCCCTGTCGCTAATCATGGAGGCACTCATCCACCACAACCGCCCCCGCTCCCCCCCTCCTCCCCACCCCTCCTCCCCACCCCTCCACAGCAGCACACCTGCAAGTGCTCACTTGCCTTCCTCTCAATGCTAACAAGCAAACTGCATGGAACTTGCTGGAATGCTCTGTCAAACCGCCTGCAGCTGATCTACCCTAACGAGGGAAGCTCCAGAAGAAACTCCAGAATGGTCAGGCAGGCAGTACAGGACTATGAGCGCACGACCAGCCCCCCCGATTTTCTGAGGACGACCTGGGGAGGCTGCTGGATGCAGCAGAGGCGAGGCGGGCCACCTTCTTCCTCCCAGGAGGATGCAGACCCAGGGGGGCTGATGGCCATGCGGCCTGGGAGGCAGCTGCCACCTCGGGCAGTGCCAGGGCACTGGCACCCTGAACCGCGAGGCAGTGCCGGAAAACAATCAGTGACCTCATCCGTGCAGCAAGGGTGAGTGCTGAGCCCCATTCAGCACGCTCCCCCATATCTCCCCCAGATCCCCCTATTTCCAGCACCCTGCATGCTCCCAGCTCCTGACCCCCAAGCACCTACGTCCTTTCCCCCCAATGAGCCTCACTGTGTTTGCCCTCTAAGGGTCACCACCTGATTCTCTGCATGAGTAACGCCACCATTTATTTCATGGTTCCTTCTATCTCCACAGAGGAAGACTGAGCACAACACTCGGGAGAGGTCGAAGGCAGGGGGTGGTGAGCCAGACCTCCAGGTCCTCACCCCGTTCAAGGAGTGGGTGCTGGAGCTCACAGGAGAAGCGGAGACGCGGGTTGTCAGCGACAGCATGGTCGGTCTGCCGTCCAGACATGAGCACCTTTCATTCCTACACTCACATTGAGGCAACTTCTTGGGGGCATGGGTTTCGGGTGCAAGGGGCAAGGTGTAAAGGAGGTGTATGAGGCATTGTATTCGCATTGAGAGGATAGTGGGTGCCTGGAACTCACTGCCCGGGGAGGTCATGGAAGCGGAAACTATAGGGACATTTACGGGGCATGTCTACAGCTATCTGAATGGGATGGGAACAGAGGCATATGGGGGCAAACAAATCAGATGGGCAGCCTGGTCGCTACAGGGTTGGATGTCCGAAGGGTCTGTCCCTGTGATGTAATTGTCTGGGTTCAGTGTTCTATGTTCAAGGGAGCCATGTGATTCATGCGTTTGGCATCCCGGATTCCTCTCCCTCCCTTACACTTAACCTTGTGTCCTGTGTTTCAGGGACAGATCCTGACACCCCAGGGCTTTCTGGACCGCATGCCCCGGCTACAGCTCCCAGCCACCCTGACAACGAGAGCTCGGACGAGTCCTCGGAGGATATTGGTGAAGGGACCTCCGAGGGTGGCACCGTTTATCCGTCAGCTTGTACCTCACAACTCACCATCGCAGAAACATACACGTCGGTGGGTCCAGTTAGTGTTGAGACTTCTGGGTCACTCTCTGGTGAGCACGACACATCTGCTGATGTACATCGGGTGGAGGAGGAAACGTCCGAGGCCTCTGGCATGCGGGGGCCTGCTGGAGGCGAGGACTCAGCTGGCCCCAGGCTACATGCTCTGAGATCACTTCTCCCTCAGCTGCTGGAGATGCAGCAACAGAGCCAGGGAATGCAGGAGGGGCTGATGGCCACACTGGACCAACTGCAAGGCTGCTGGGAGGAGTCCCAACGCTTTCAGGTGGACCAGCTATTGCCTGTCATGCGTGCTTCCAATGGCAGCACTGCAAGGGTGGCGTCTGCAGTGGAAAGCCTGGGGCAGGGGATCCTCACCATGGGTGGCAGGCTCCAAGCAATGGCCGAGTCACAGCAGGCCACAGCGGAGGGACTGGGCAGGCTTCTTGAGATTCTGCGGCCCGTGGCTGAGAGGCTTGAGAGCTTGTAGGAGACCCAGAGGGACAGCACTGAGACACAGCGGGCAATGGCAGCAGCCCTTGAGAAGGTGGCCCAGTCTCAGAGGGCCACGGCCGAGGGCTTGCAGAGCATGGCCCAGTCTCAGAGGGCACTTGCTGTGGCCATTGAGAGATGGCCCACGACTCAAGTGGCCACCGCGGAGGGGTCGACCACCATGGGTAGGACGCAGGTGGTCCTCCAGGACTGGCAGTGCCAGGTGATGCCGGAGCTTCTGGAGCTCACTGCAGAAGCACCAGCGTCCCATGGAGTGACCCAGGGGCCAAAAGGAACCCCAAGGGAGGAAGAAGGACGCGAGCCCACGCCGGGGCCTTCCAGCCAGGAGACTGTGGCTATGGCAACACCTTCCGACTCCCCCCTTCCTGACACTGGGGCATCTCAGGGGCAGCGGGATAAAGAGGGTGTCATGGAAACATCCCAGACACCTGGAAGCCGGCCAGGGCCCTCAAGGTCCAGGGCCTCCAGAGGACGCCCGCCACACGCATCACAGGCCACGGGGCGAGGTTGGCAGCTGGCCCCCTCCACCTCCGATGTACATTCTGGGGAGTCACTGAGGCGCAGTGCGAGGCAGCGTAAGGTTAGGAGGTTGTAGTTGCTCTGAGATGGCCCGGGTGACGGGCTGCATGAGTTAGAAAGGACTGTAGGCACCTTCATGTTTTCTTGTCACAAGTATTTGAGTTTCACCAGCTTATCTGAACAGCTTTACTGTAAATAAATGTTTCTTCTCCACAACCACCTGCGAATAGGTTGTTTCGAATAGGATTCCTGCCCCATTGACGATCACCCGATGGATGCCTCATGGTGATATCAGTTGGGGCGGCCCCTCAACGCGGTGTCACTGAGGAAAGGAAGCCATTGGTCTCTCATACTCCACGAGCGATGACCTCCCGTCCCCCAACCCACCCGCCCCAGGGCCCTGTATGGGGGTTTCGGATTCCTTACCCACTAGACAGGCGTGGGCCCAGGTGCCAGCGTGCATGTGGATCTCAGGCAGCAGTCAGACTGGTTTGCACCAAGGCATCATCAGAATGGTGCTTAGCGAGTCGTCATCACCCTCCTGCCTGGAAAATATATCGCGAACACAGAGTACCCAGGCCCAGCACTCTGCTGTGACAATGTGCAGGATAAATGGAAGGCACTTTTCAGGGGTGGGGGGTGTGGGGGGGAATGGAACCCACAATCACCATCCCCTAGTGACTGAACCGCCTGATTATCAGGGCCTCCCTAGCCACCCTCGCATGCCTCAGCTGCGATGCCAGCCGTGCACCACCTGGCAGGTGTTCCACGGTGCTCTCATCCTCCTCTTCCTCATCCTCCTCTTCCTCCTCCTCCCCTTCCTCCTCCTCCTGCTGGTCATCCTCTCCAGTGACGGCTGGCTGGTCATTCTCCACGTCCTCTTCCTCCTCCAAGAGCTCACCTCACTGTAGAGCCAGATTGTGCAAGGCACAGCACACCAGAATCGAACTCTCCACCTACAATTATGATATCACCGTCCAGGGAAGCTCAACGAGCCCTCGGATGCCCTGTCGCGTGGAACATGCGCTAGTGTGCAGGAGAATCGATTACAGGCTCTCCACAATGACCTCTGCCATCCGGGGGTCACTCGGCTCTTCCACTTCATAAAGGCCCGCAATCTACGCTACTCGGTGGAGGATGTCAGGTCCATAACCAGAAGCTGCCGGGTATGCGCGGAATGCAAACCGCACTTCTACCGACCTGACAGGGCACACCTTGTTAAGGCCACTTGTCCCTTCGAAAGACTGAGTGTGGACTTTAAGGGCCCCCTTCCCTCGACAGATCGGAACGTGTACTTCCTCAATGTGGTTGATGAGTACTCACGATTCCCTTTTGTCATTCCCTGTTCTGATATGACCGCTGCCACGGTTATCAAGGCATTTCGTGATCTTTTCACCCTGTTCGGTTACCCCTGTTATATCCACAGCGATAGGGGCTCGTCGTTCATGAGCGACGACTTGAGGCAATACCTGCTCTCATATGGGATTGCCTCTAGTAGAACCACGAGCTACAACCCAAGGGGTAACGGACAGGTCGAACGAGAGAATGCTACAGTCTGGAAGGCTGTCTTACTGGCGTTGAGGTCTAAAGGTCTTCCAGTCTCCCGTTGGCAAGAGGTACTCCCTGATGCGCTCCACTCCATACGCTCACTCCTGTGTACAGCAACCAACGCTACTCCTCATGAGAGAATGTTTTCATTCCCTAGGAAGTCTTCCTCTGGGACCTCATTACCGTCTTGGTTGACGTACTCAGGACCTGTCCTCCTGTGGCGGCATGTTAGGACCCGCAAGTCCGACCCTTTGGTTGAACAGGTCCATCTCCTCCACGCCAACCCTCAGTATGCCTACGTGGCATATCCTGACGGGCGAGAGGACACGGTCTCGATTCGAGATCTGGCGCCAGCAGGGGGCTTGGAAACCCCTGTCGCTTCCACACCTCCTGTTAGGGACCCCCCAACCATTATTTCCCCTCCTGACACGGCGCGGGCAGTATCGGGAGAACCACTTAACCCTCTTACTCCCGTGTACAGCTTGCCTGAGTCCAGGAGACGGTCGCCACTTCAAGGCGTGCCCGAGTTCAGCGGATTGTCACCACCTCGTGGTCTACCGGCCCGTGAGGCACTGGAGGAGTCGCTGGACACCGCCTTGGGGAGAACGTCACTGCGATTGCCTGAACCGGTGTCATCGCCGGTGTTGAGGAGGTCACAGCGACGGCGCGGTCCCCCAGACCATTTGAACTTATAGACAGATGAACAGTTGTTCTGTGTTTTGTACCCCGTCGGCCTTTGTTTTCAAAGGAGGGGTGAATGTGGTGAACCATTGTTGGTTCCCACCAGGAGTGCTGAGCCATGGTCTGGCCAGTACTATGAGTCTGTAGATATGTTACTGTTGGGGTTAGGGTTGGGCTGTTCTACCTGTTAATATAGTCCTATGGTACACCCCAGTTGGCTCCGCCTCCTGGGAGAGGTATAAAGGTCATTGCTCTGCCTGGTGACCCTTTAGTCTGGGATCGTATACTGTATATAATAGCTCTGTTATTGTTGGCAATAAAAGCCTTTATTTCCCGAGTACATCCAGCCTCCCGTGTGTTATATCGCGCATCACACGGTATCCTTTCGGAGTCGGAGACGTTGGCGGCATACGGTGTCCGACATTTCCTTGAAGGACACTCGTGCACGGAACTGCCGGGGTCTCTGCTCCCTCCTTCTCCGAAGTCCCCGCTCTGGGTGGATGGCGGCCACCTCCTGCCTCTGATGGTCGTCTCCCTCCCGTCCTACAAGTGGTACAGCCCGGGCCTCCTGGGCCCGCAGGCCTTCCTCCATGTCCTCCTCCTCAGCTCCAGCAGCAACCAGAAGAACAGCAAGATCTATTGGTTGCATTGCAAAAGCCATCTCGTCACTCTGAAAGGGAGGGGGGGGGGGGGGAATGGGGGGAGGTGGGGATGAACAAATGTTGGAGTCGTGCAACGCTGCTTGCCCCTAGCACATCGACTATCACAGCCCCCCCATGTCCCCCAATCCCCCAGCCACATGCTCCACACAGTCACAGCCCCCCCATGTCCCCCAATCCCCCCAGCCACATGCTCCACACAGTCACAGCCCCATGTCCCCCAATCCCCCCAGCCACATGCTCCACACAGTCACAGCCCCCCCATGTCCCCCAATCCCCCCAGCCACATGCTCCCCACAATCACAGCCCCCCCATGTCCCCCAATCCCCCCAGCCACATGCTCCACACAGTCACAGCCCCCCCATGTCCCCCAATCCCCCCAGCCACATGCTCCACACAGTCACAGCCCCATGTCCCCCAATCCCCCCAGCCACATGCTCCACACAGTCACAGCCCCCCCATGTCCCCCAATCCCCCCAGCCACATGCTCCCCACAGTCACAGCCCCCCCATGTCCCCCAATCCCCCCAGCCACATGCTCCACACAGTCACAGCCCCCCCATGTCCCCCAATCCCCCCAGCCACATGCTCCACACAGTCACAGCCCCTGGTAACGTTGAGGGGCTGCAGCAGTGCTATCTGCAAGTGCTTTGTGCACATCCTTCAGCCTGAAGTGAGCTGTGGTGCTCGGACCCAGCAGCACTGCAGGACCCGAGGTCAGTGCTGAGACCCGGGTCCCTGCTGCCAGACGGACATCGGAGTTCGTGCACAGCAACAGCCCCCCCTCCCCCCCACACGCTCGCAGAGTCGCCACAGACCCGAGACAGCGAAATGGCCGCAATGGCAGGACAACTGTAAGTAGCAGAGCGCTTTTGGACGCCATGCACCTACCTCCTCGCCAACCCACACTGAGGAAGCGTCGGCTTCAGACTTTTATTCAGCAGGTTGCTAAAAGCGCGGATCCGGATTGGTGCACGCGGTGGTAAAGTGGGAAATGTTGATAGAGTTGGGCGGGCAGTTCATTAAATCGATTTAAATGCATGCGTTTATTCAGGCGCGGGACGAATCTCCGCCATTCGTGGCTCTTGGTAAAGTGGCGATTTGCTCGCACGCGGGTGCCGATTACGATACAGGCCTCACACCCGACTTTACTGCGATTTTGCGCCCATTTTCAGGCGCAAATTGTTGGTAAAATCGGGCCCTAAGGGGAATTTAACATGGCCAATCCACCTAATCTTCACAGCTTTGTGTGCAGGAGGAAAGTCCAGGAAGGACTATGGGAGGAACCCTACGCAAACACAGGGAGAACATGCATACTCCACACAGACAGCGACCCAAGGCTGGAATCAAATCCTGGTCCCTGGCACTGTGCTAACCATGCGCCACCCAATTGTTTCTTAAGAGTAAATTACTAAACACAAGATATGAGGATAGCATAAAGAGGTAATGCTAATTATATTTTGAAATAAAATTTTGGGTTTTTTTGCTGCTGTTCAAGGGTTAAGATGGAATGTCTTGTGACACAGTGGTAGTGTCCTATCTCTGGTTTCAAGTCCCACTTCAGTGCTCGATGCTCATGGAAGTTGCATTCATAATATGACCAAACAGGTTGCTTAACTGCCTGTACATTCTTCCAAAATGCCTGGTGGCAGGCAGTAAGAGGAGGAGGGTTTCCTAGTCAGCCATATTGCAGAAGGAAATGGCAAACCTTGAAGCATTTTGCCAAGCATGATTATGGGCCAATCCATGATTGCTAATGCCCTCTTAGGGCATGGTGCCTGAGGGTGGAAGAAAGGTTATAAGAAAATATAATCTTCATGGTTGTTGCTTTTCTTTGGAATGCACTTAACCAAACTGGATATGATATAAGTCAATGGCCCTATTTAATGCTTCCATTATTGTTGCCTTGGCAGTATAACTTTACAGGACTTTCTACTGCTTCACAAATCAGACCATTTATTCCCAAATTGGGGCAAGTAAAAGCCAGACCTGGGTTAAGCTGGGACTATTTAATCAAAGTAATTTTTAAAAATTTGTCTAGAATGATATCAACAAACCTGAGCCATGGGGCAGCATTGAGGACAGCTTACAGCAGAAACGACTGGCACAACGTTGCATCTGGCCCTCGGCAAGATTAAGTGAATTACAGATTATGCATGTTATTTTAGTCATTACATTCAAACTCTAGACTTTTGTAATAACATTTATTCATCCATTAATTTTGGTTATTCTTAGGGGTGACATGGTGATATAATGGTTAGCACTGCTGCCTCACAGGGACCCAGGTTCAATTCCAGCCTTGCATGACTGTCTGTGTAGACATTACACATTCTCCCCGTGTCCATGTCTTCCACAGTCTAAAGATCTGCAGATTGGGTCGATTGGCCATTCTAAATTGCCCTTTAGTGTCCAAAGATGGGATAGGGTGGGAGAGAGGGCCTGGGTAAGATTCTCTATCAGAGAGACGGTGCGGACTTGATGGGTCGAATGACCTCTTCTACACTGTAGGGTTTACAAAGAACAGCACAGGAACAGGCCCTTCAGCCCTCCAAGTCTGTGCTGATCATGATGCCCTAACTAAACTAAAAAAAAACCCTTCTGCCCTTACTTGGTCCGTATCCCTCTATTCCCTCCCTATTCATGTACCCATCCAGATGCCTCTTAAATGTTGCTAATGTGCCAGCTTCCACCACCTCCTCTTGCACCATGTTCCAGGCACCCACCACTCTGCGTGAAAAACTTCCCCTGCACATCTCGCTTAAACTTTCCTCCTCTCACCTTGAACCTGTGCCCCATTGTAATTGACACTTCCACCCTGGGAAAAAGCCTCTGACTATCCATTCTGTCTATGCCTCTTATAATTTTGTAACCCTCTATTAGATCTCCCCTCAGCCTCCATCTTTCCAGTGAAAACTATCCTAGTTTATTCAACCTTTTCTCACAGTCAACACCCTCGAGACCAGGCAACATTCTGGTGAACTTTCTTTGCACTCTGTCCAAAGTTTCCACGTCCTTCTGTGGTGACCAGAACTGCACGCAATACTCCAAATGTGGCCTCACCAAGGTTTTATATTGCTGCAACATGATTTTCGAATTCTTGTACTCAGTACCCCGGCTGATGAAGGCAGGCATGCCATATGCCTTCTTACTCACCTTGGCCACCTGTGTTGCCACTTTTAAGGAATGTGGACCTGCACGCTCAGATCCCTCTGTAATCTCTCCCTCAATGTCAACAAAACAAAGGAGATTGTCATCGACTTTAGGAAGCGTAGAGGAGAAGGTGCCCCTGTCTACAAGAAGGGGGACAAAGTAGAAAGGGTCGAGAGCTTAACGTTTTTAGGTGTCCAGATCACCAACAACCTGTCCTGGTTGGAAATTTGGCATGTCAGCTACGACTCACACCGACCTTTACAGATGCACCATAGAAAGCATTCTTTATGGTTGTATCGCAGCTTGGTATGGCTCCTGCTCTGTCCAAGACTGTAATAAACTACAAAGATTCGTGAATGAAGCCCAATCCATCACACAAACCAGTCTCCCATCCATTGATACTGTCTACACTTTCCGCTGCGTCGGTAAAGCAGCTAGCATAATCAAGGACCCCACGCATCCCGGACATGCTCTCTTCCACTTTCCTCCATCGGGAAAAAGATACAAAAGTCTGAGGTCACAGACCAACCGACTCAAGAACAGCTTCTTCCCTGGTGCCATCAGACTTTTGAATGGACTATCCTTGCATTAAGTTGATCTTTCTTTACACCCTAACTATGACTATAACACTACATTCTGCACCCTCTCCTTTCCTTCTCTATGAACGGTATGCTTTTTATAGCATGCAAGAAACAATACTTTTCACTGTATACCAAAACATGTGACAATAATAAATCAAATCAAAATCTATTAAAAATTAATGTTCCCAAGGGTTCTGTTATTTGCAGTATAATTCACACCTAAATTTGATCTTCCAAAATGCATAACCTCGCATTTGTCTGGATTAAACTCCATCTGCCATTTCTGTACCCAAGTCCCCATTCTATCTATATCCCGTTGTATCCTCTGACAATCCCCGACACTAGCAGTAACTCCACCAACCTTTGTGTCATCTGCAACGTACTAATCAGACCACCCACATTTTCCTCCAGATCATTTATATATACTACAAACAACCGAGGTCCCAGCACTGATCCCTGTAGAACACAACTAGCTACAGATCTCCATTCTGAAAAACACCCTTCCACCGCTACTCTCTGTCTCCTATAACCAAGTAACAGTTTTAACAACACCAGGTTAAAGTCCAACAGGTTTATTTGGTAGCAAATACCATTAGCTTTCGGAGCGCTGCTCCTTCGTCAGATGGAGTGGAAATGTGCTCTCAAACAGCGCACAGACTCACAAAATCAAGTTACAGAATACTGATTAGAATGCGAATCCCTACAGCCAACCAGATCTTAAAGATACAGACAATGTGGGTGTGGGGAGCATTAAGCACAGGTTAAAGAGATGTGTATTGTCTCCAGACAGGACTATAACCAAGCCAGTTCTGTATCCAACTAACCAGCTCACCCTGAATCCCATGTGATTTTAGTTTTTGTACCAGTCTGCCATGTGGGATTGTCAAATGCCTTACTAAACTCCATATATTCTACATCCACAGACCTTCCTTCATCAATTAACCTTGTCACCTCTTCATGTTAGTGAGACATTACCCTTCCCGTACAAAGCAGTATGAAGGTTCTATGATTCTATTTGGTAAAATATGACAAAAAGAGAGTGGAGGATAAATTAATCTGTTTTTTAAGTGCTATGTGGCCAACTAATATTTAAGAATGTACACAGTTACAGACACTTCTGACACAAAGTACATACAATGCCATCTCTGTACATTTGTTACTATGCAAGCAACAGGGGCAGTGGGAGTGGGGTGAAATGTGAGGAAGAACATTTATGTGCAGTCAGTGGCAATGACCTGGAGCTTGCGACCTGGACAAGTGGTGAAAAAATATGGATGGGTACTTGAGCAAAATAATCTTTTACAGGAATAGTGTGGGAATGGGGCTGACTGGATTCCTCTACAGGGAGCTGGCATGTGCTCAATGGGCCGAAAAGCAACCTTCCGCGCTGTTTGACCCTGTGAGCAACTGCAAACATTTAAAGAAATAATTTACAATTCTCATACATTCCCTTAAGGCAGTGGTGGCGGAGTTAGTGGGGCTTATGCTAATTTTTGCAACTCCCGATTCCCCTCGCCGGGATCCAAACCAAAAACAAGCCATTGCTATTAACAACGCTGTGAAAAAAAGAAGATTGAAGAGATCTGTTAAAGAAAGAGAAGATTAACTACTGTGAGTAATGGCTTCAGATGGAAGAGCTTTTGTTGTTCAATTAGGTTCTATTAACTTTATTAGGAAAATTATGAACCAAATGCAACACAGTTCATGTTGGTCCAAATGTTTGGAACATTCTGTAGGTATTATCACTGAACCAGAATTGCAAGTTAATGGTCCAGCCTCACAAGTTGAACAGTGCTTCTTCACTTGTGAAAACATGTCAATATGAATAACGGCCTCAGCTTATCTCTTGCCTTAATGGTAAAGATGGTGAATATTGCAACCTAAAGTGAACAAAAATGGAACTTGCCTTTACTGCATTCAATTAACCAACATAATTAAGTATGTGCCTTTTCTTTGGTTTGTTTCCTAAATGTGATCCCCTCAAACTTATCCTCAGATTCTTCCACTTGCTTTCATCAAATCCTTTTGGGATTGCTTTCTCAATAATCCAGATCTACGCCAAGTAATCAGTTTAAGCTCAATATACTTCCCTCATTCATTCACATGAGAACATTTTGGACCCAATCACTCAGTGAGCTACTCTTAGACCTGCTTTCTCAATAAGATCTCTGAGACTGACTCAATGCATGGAAACCTTCAGACTGCTTTCTAAATTAGATCACTCACATAAGATCCTATCAG
Organism: Mustelus asterias; assembly: GCF_964213995.1. Taxonomy (NCBI): domain Eukaryota; kingdom Metazoa; phylum Chordata; class Chondrichthyes; order Carcharhiniformes; family Triakidae; genus Mustelus; species Mustelus asterias. Next base: position 63,357,805 of record NC_135815.1, on the reverse strand, counting down.
ATCCACTCGAACCTGCTTTCTCTGAGACCTCCTCAGATTCACTCGCCACAGACCCATTACCACAATTTGAGGTTGTTTTTGTTTCAAAAAAAATACTGACATGAGTAGTTTTCTATTAAAATGATCGGAGCAAAAACTTGTCTTAAAAGGATGAGTTTCGTGAGACATAACAGTCGATGCATTCACAGCTAAGCAAGAAATATTTAAAATTCCCTCCCAGAATCACTACAGGGGATCTACTTATTATCATCTTCCACCCCACAAGTCTCTGTGTTTGATGGATAATTCTCAGCCATTTCTGCCATCTTTACGACAATTCCACCATGAAATACACCTTTCCCTCCACTTCCTTTCAGTTTTCCAAAGTGACCATTCCCCTTGACACATTGGTTCACTGCTCCATCACTGTTCTCTTCCCATTCGATTTCAGGTGATACAACTCCTGACCTTTAACCTCCTGCCATTCCACCTTCTACCCAGTATACTGTGCTTTCCAGCTCACAATGTCGTTTTTTTGTACATCAAGGAGACCAAAGGTGATCAGGGGATCGCTTTGCTGAACATCCCTATTCTGTCTGTAAGAATGAAGATCCTGCCGGGGGAAGAGCTGGAAGGGCTTTCTCAGTGAGATAGCTGCAATTTTACTCTCACTCTTTTAGTTCAGCATTAAACAATCAGTCAGTGTGAACCAGGTCAGTGCACTGACAGCTATAGAGTAATAGCTGAGAATGATAGCAGAGAGCTAGATACAGATTTATATTTATTTAGCTGTTTACTGTGCAGCCCACACAGTTACAGACACTTACCTGCTTCTTCTACCCTTCTTTATCAGCCCCCTTGGAAAGGAGGATCCAATACTCCGGTGACTTTTGCTCGACTTTCCAGTCTCTGAAAACAAAGCTAACTTTTGATTTTGCTTCATTCCAATTGGATTCAAGTTTCAATTTTGTATAAAATTTTCCAACCCAAGCAACCAGCATTCTAGACTGGAATACAGAACAAGATTCCCCATGAAAAAGAGTCAAACAGAGTCACAAACTCAGAGAGCTGTTTCACTTTCTAACAAGTCTGCTTCTGAAAAATGTGAGTGAAGCTATTCAGCCAATCACAGGCTGATATCTTGGCTCGTGAACCAAAAAGCTGCAATGCAGGAAGAAAAAAGCAGATTGCAAGAGTTTTTACAAGTATTCAAAAAGAAACAGATTATACTGAATATAAGTCTACATTTCTTCAGGGGTGGCACAATGGTTAGCATTGTTGCCTCACAGCGCCAGAGATCTGGGCTCAGTTCTGGCCTTGGGAAATGTGTGGAGTTTGTACATTCTCCATGTATCTGCGTGGGTTTTCTCTGGGCCCTCCGGTTTCTTCTCACAGTCCAAAGATGTGTGGGTTAGGTTGACTGGCCATGCTAAATTGCCCCTTAGGGTCAGGGAGATTAGCAGGGTGAATACATGGGGTTATGGGGATAGGGCCTGGGTGGGATTGTGGTTGGCGCAGACTCGATGGGCCGAATGGCCTCCTTCTGCACTGTAGGATTCTATGAAATACATTGGGCTATGGGGATAGAACCTGGGTGGGTTGCTCTGTTGGAGTGTCAGTGCAGACTTGATGGGCCAAATGGCTTCCTTCTGCATCTTGGGGATTTCGAAGTAGAAACAGGGGGTGTCAAAACACTAATAGAACATAGAACATAGAACAGTACAGCACAGTACAGGCCCTTCGGCCCACGGTGTTGTGCCAAACCTTTTCCGAAACCAAGATCAATCTATCCCACTCCCTATCATTCTGGTGTGCTCCATGTGCTTATCCAATAACCGTTTGAAAGTTCCTAAAGTGTCCGACTCCACTATCACAGCAGGCAGTCCATTCCACACCCCAACCACTCTCTGGGTAAAGAACCTACCTCGTACATCCCTCCTATATCTTCCACCACGAACCTTATAGTTATGCCCCCGAGTAACAGCTACATCCACCCGAGGAAATAGTCTCTGAATGTCCACTCGATCTATCCCCCTCATCATCTTATAAACCTCTATTAAGTCGCCTCTCAACCTCCTCCGCTCTAAAGAGAAAAACCCTAGCTCCCTCAACCTTTCCTCATAAGACCTACCCTCCAAACCAGGCAGCATCCCGGTAAATCTCCTCTGCACTCTCTCCAATGCTTCCACATCCTTCTTATAGTGAGGTGACCAGAACTGCACACAATATTCCAAATGTGGTCTCACCAAGGTCCTGTACAGTTGCAGCATAACCCCACGGCTCTTAAACTCAAACCCCCTGTTAATAAACGCTAACACACTATAGGCCTTCTTCACGGCTCTATCCACTTAAGTGGCAACCTTCAGAGATCTGTGGATATGAACCCCAAGATCTCTCTGTTCCTCCACATTCCTCAGAACCCTACCTTTGACCGTGTAATCCGCATTCAAATTTGTCCTACCAAAATGAATCACCTCGCACTTATCAGTGTTAAACTCCATCTGCCATTTTTCGGCCCAGCTCTGCATCCTATCAATGTCTCTTTGCAGCCTACAACAGCCCCCCACCTCATCCACTACTCCACCAATCTTGGTGTCATCTGCAAATTTACTGATCCACCCTTCAGCCCCCTCCTCCAAGTCATTTATAAAATCACAAATAGCAGAGAACCAAGCACTGATCCCTGTGGTACACCGCTGATAACTGGTCTCCAGTCTGAACATTTTCCATCCACCACCACCCTCTGTCTTCTATGAGATAGCCAGTTACCTATCCAATCGGCCAGAATGCAACCAGAAGGGACAGTGGACAGCAGGTGTAGGGGAAGAGCCCAGGATGATTAACAGCTGAACCCAAGCTCCTGCTCCCCCTCCCACAGCTGAACTTGAACTCAGGAGCACTCACAAGGTGTGTTGGGCGACTCATTGGATGTGGTGTATGACAGCATCTCCTAGCAGTCATAAGCTCGCAGATGGAAGTGGTGGTGCAGCTCTAGGTAAAAATGCTCAACAAAGACATCCGGGTGAAACAGCTCAGTGTAACACTGGAGGGCACAATCACACAGAATCTCATACTCTGTTGCTGTGAAGCTCAGTATTACCAAGGGCAGGTCAATATGTCCTTCTTTTGAAAGTCTGATCATGCTATTTGTTCATAGACTGCAGCTAAAACTTTGGGCTGGATTTTCACTCCGGAGATGGGTAGTGGGAGTCGGGAAATTTCCCAACTCAGCATTCCTGCCTTGAGAGAAAATGCCTGTAAAGGTGGGATTATTGTTCTGGGAGGTTGGGTGCTGACTAGAGTTGGGCATGCGGTCAAAGGGAACAGTGCAAAGGCAGCCACAGGAGCTGCCACATGTTGAGTTGGCCTGTTTAAAGAGTGTTCTGGGACTTCATCCCAGTTGCTATAAGAGCAATAAAACAGAAAACAGCCCTCTAGCCCTCACCTTGCACCTCTTCATCTTTCTGCACAGTCACCACATGTTCGGGTACATCGTGGGAGAATTTAGCATGGCCAATGGACCCAACCAGCACATATTTTGGACTGTGGGAGGAAACTGGAGCACCCGGAGGAAACCCATGCAGACACAGGGAGAACATGCAGACTCCACACAGACAGCGACCCAAACTGGGAATCAAACCCAGATCCCTGGTGCTGCGATTTGATTTGATTTATTATTGTCACATGTATTAGTATGCAGTGAAAAGTATAGTTTCTTGCGTGCTATACAGATAAAGCATACCGTTCATAGAGAAGGAAATGTGAGAGTGCAGAATGTAGTGTTACAGTCATAGTTAGGGTGTAGAGAAAGATCAACTTAATGCAAGTCTGATGGCAGCAGGGAAGAAGCTGTTCTTGAGTCGGTTGGTACGTGACCTCAGACTTTTGTATCTTTTTCCTGACGGAAGAAGGTGGAAGAGAATACGTCTGGGGTGCTTGGGGTCCTTGATTATGCTGGCTGCTTTTTCGAGGCAGCGGGAAGTGTAGACAGTGTCAATGGATGGGAGGTCTTGGGCAGAGCAGGAGCCATACCAAGCTGTGATACGACCAGAAAGAATGCTTTCTGAGGTGCATCTGTAAAAGTTGGTGAGAGTCATAGCTGACATGCCAAATTTCCTTAGTCTTCTGAGAAAGTAGAGGTGTTGATGGGCTTTCTTAACTATAGTGTCGGCATGGTGGCGGTGGGGGGGGGGGGGGGGGGGGGGGGGACCGGGACAGGTTGTTGGTGATCTGGACACCTAAAAACTTGAAGCTCTTGACCCTTTCTACTTCATCCCCGTTAATGTAGACAGGGGCATGTTCTCCACTATGCTTCCTGAAGTCGATGACAATCTCCTCTATTTTGTTGATATTGAGGGAAAGATTATTGTTGCCGCACCAGTTCACCAGATTCTCTATCTTATTTTTGTACTCTGTCTCATCATTGTTTGAGATCCGACCCACTATGGTGGTGTCGTCAGCAAACTTGAAAATCGAGTTGGAGGGGAATTTGGCTACGCAGTCATAGGTGTATATATTCATCAGGTGAGGGGCAACAGTCCGAAAGCTCGTGCTACCAAATAAGCCTGTTGGACTTTAACCTGGTGTTGTGAGACTACTTACTGTGTCTACCCCAGTCCAACGCCAGCAACCCCACGTCAGGAAAATGATTGGCAGATGCAACATAATTTGGATAAATGTGTGGTTATCCACTTGGGTAACAAAAACGGGAAGGCAGATTACTATCTGAATGGACATAAATTAGGAGAGGGGATGTGCAATGAGACCTGGGTGTCCTCGTACACCAGTCACTGAAGGTAAGCATGCAGGTGCAGCAGGCAGTAAAAAATGCAAATCATATATTGACCTTCATAGCGAGAGGATTCGAATACAGGAGCAGTAATATCTTGATGCAATTATACATGTAAGGGACTGAGGAAAATTTGTGGAGAAGTGCTCTTTGTCCCTTGTGGGTTTCAGTGTCCTGTTTGCCGGGCGGGTGCTGTGAACAGGATGCTGTTGGTTGAGTGATGTGGGCTGGGCCAATGGGATTGCTCTGGGGGCGGGAAGAAAAAAAAGGCGCCAGGAAGTGAAGCAGCTGCAGAGCTGAGGAGGGAGTGTGCAGAAAAGGGACAGCCACGTTTTTTTGAAGAGAAGCTTTTCAGAGGCAGTAAAAAGTCAGTTCGAAGTGAATCTTTCTCAGGTAGAACTGCTTGGTTTTTCATGACTGCCGAGGAGGACAGCCTTCAGCGCACTGGACCTGCGTTACTACACAGATAGCTCACGGCACCTCTGCCTCGTGTGCTTGCTCCATCATCTTCCCTCTCGTAGACCCGTCTGGACTGTGTGTGTGTCGGGGTTAAGTGAGTACTATCAGAGAGGAACGGTAACAGAATGTGGTTTTCTTCAGATGTGCACCAACGGATGGGCCCCAACGTTTAAAATTCAAAGTGCTTGGTGATATTCTGAACATTTCTCAGGTTGAAACTGTTAATTGGAAAATCTTCAGTTGGGATTCTTTACTTGTTTATATCTGCTAATTATATTTGTTATTAAATGTTTTTGTTATTCCGTTTACCTTGTTGTTCCAAACCTTTTCTCATTATAAGGTTTATCTCAATAACATTTTTGGAGGCACCGCGCTAAACAAACTCAAATCCTTTCCATGCAAGCCTGTACTGGCATTTATGGGTAAACAGGAAATTTAGCCAGCTCACCATCAACTGCTAGGAATTCGGGATCCTGTTGATTGGATATTTAAATAGTAGCCCCCATATAGTGGTCAGCAGGGGGTTACATTTTTGGAGGCACCGCTGGGATCATTCCTGTTTACCAGACAGGTCAAATAATTGATTTTCCCGTCAGTCAGTAACAGTTAACCCAGTAATTACACCAGGAAAAGTTTTACAGTGTTAGTATCTCACTTAAGACAATGGATTTTTCTCAGGCTGCTGACTGGAGCCGCCAAAAGAATATCAGTCTTTCTCGTGGCATATTACTGAGCAATGTGCCAATAGATACTAGTGAGGAGACCATTGCTAGGGTCTTAAACACAGTGAAAGTCTTTGGTCGCACCAAGATTTGTGGTCGCCGTGGGGATTCTACTGGCACACAGTTGTTCATACTAGTGGAGACTAGCATTGATTTAACCCCTGACACTGTACCTCCAGATGTAGGTATTGAAGGAGAAGCTGGGCCATGGGCTGTGCATACGCTAGAAAGCTTGGACACACAGGATGCTGTTCCTGAAGAGGATGCTTTCCATACAAAGCTGTTGTTACTACTACAACAGGAAGGCAAGTCAATGGAGGATTTTCAAGCCATAGTATCAGAAAATCAAGCTCCCAAAGTGGATGTGAACGTGGATTTAGTGACTGCTATTGGCAAACTGGTGGACAAGTGCAACCAAGTGTCTACCGATGGGCCTAGCTACAGAAAGCTGAGACTGTTTTCAGGACTGAAAGCTGTACCCCCAGGTGAGGAAGAATATGATGCCTGGATGGAGCAGGCTACCCAGATGATCAGTGAGTGGCAATGCACTGACGCCGCCAAGAGACAGCGTATAGTGGAGAGTTTAAAAGGGCCTGCTGCTGACATCGTCCGATTTTTGAAAGTTAGCACTCCCACTGCTACGGCCACCAATTATTTATCTGCTCTCGACACAGCTTATGGCACCACAGAGAGTGGAGCTGACATCTTGGCCAAGTTCAGACACACATACCAGGATGAAGGAGAAAAACTCTCTGCTTTTCTATATCGCCTTGACAAACTTCTCCATCGTGCTCTTCTTAAGGGAGGAATTACAGCTGCAGACATGAATCGAGCTCGGATGGAACAGCTAGTCAAGGGTGCACTCACTCGAGACATGGTTGCTCTGCGTGTAAGGATGAGCCACACCCTGGACAAACCCCCTTCCTTCTTCCAGCTGATGCGGGAGGTGAGAGGAAGAAAATTGGATTAGCGCCAGAGAAGGGGTGAAAGCTACTGCCACCGCAGCCCCCGCCAGTGTACCGCAGTCCTCAGTTACGTCTGAGTTGAACAGCCTACGAAATGAGGTAAGGGAACTGACTTCTCAGGTGGCCAGGCTGTTGAGCGCCGTTCCAGTTACCCCTACATCTGAAAGTACGACAGCAAGGACTGGGTCCGTACAGCAAGCGCCAGAAGCTGCTGTTTGGGACGCGTCGCCCAGAGTGAAAATGTCCAAACCACTGCCGGCAGGAATCTTTTGCTACAGGTGTGGGCAAGATGGGCATACAAGGAGAGAGTGCAAAGAACTCGAGGATCTGAGGAAAGTGAATCAGAAGCTGATCAAAGCAAGCAGGCAGCAGGGAAACTTCTCAGGAGCCAGGTGAAGGAACAGTGCTTGGTTCCATGTGAAATATGTTCCACCCACTGTCCACCCCCAGCGAAGCAAGGCTCAAAACAGTTACCTGCAGGATTAGTGGGGCCCATCTCTGGTGTACCTGTGCAAATAGAAGGGGTTTATGCAAGAGCTTTGCTTGACAGTGGCTCCCAAGTAACCATTTTGTATCGCAACTTCTACGACACCTACCTGAAACACTTACCTCTCCAGCCACTTGAAGACCTGGAAATATGGGGTTTAAGCTCTCACCAATACCCATATGATGGCTACCTGTCCATACAACTCGAGTTCACTGCCGCTGTAACCGGAGTGCCGCAGACAGTTTACACTTTGGCCTTAGTATGTCCTGACCCTGTGAAAGATGACAACATTGCCGTGTTGGTGGGGACAAATACCCGGCTGGTGAGAGAGTTGGTTGAGTCCTGTAACGAACAGGCAGGAGAACGCTTCTTGGGTACTTTGACCATACACCCTGTCCTCCGAGAAGCTTATGAGACACTCACCCAGTCTGAAACAACAGAAGGGGTAGGCAAGCATGGTACTGTGTGGTTTACCCAGCACAAGCCAATCACCTTGCAACCAGGACAAGTGTTTAAAGTCACTGGCCTCCCAAAGTTTCCTGGTGATTTCACAGACCAGCTAGCACTGATAGATCGGCCTATTGACACTTTTTCCCCTGAAGAGTTGTGGGTGAGGCCTGAGGTTCATCCTGCATCAGTTGTTTCCAGCAGACGCATTACTATGACTGTGAAGAACCTGTCATCCAGAGAAATCTCCTTGAAAGGTGGGACTCCAGTAGCCCATATTTTTCCAGTAGCCCCTGTTCCTCTGCCGAGGGCACAGTGTGCGGATAAAGCTGCAATCGAACTGACCCCTTCCTCTTTTGATTTTGGAGCCTCTCCTATGCCAGAGGAGGCATGGAGACGTCTCTGTGAGAGAATGATGGAGAGGAAAGAGGTTTTCTCTCAGCGCGAGTGGGATGTAGGTTGTTCTAAAAGCACCAGACATCAAATAAGACTGAAGGATGCAAGGCCCTTCCGAGAGAGGTCACGTCGCTTGTCGCCTGCTGACTTTGAGGATGTGCGCCAGCACCTACAGGAACTACAAAGCCATGGCATCATCTCTGAATCGCGTAGTCCCTACGCATCGCCAATAGTAGTCGCACGCAAGAAATCAGGGAAGGTACGAATGTGCGTGGACTACCGAACCCTTAACCTTCGAACAATACCGGACCAGTACACTGTCCCAAGGGTAGAAGACGCTCTTCACTGCTTGTCTGGGAGTAAATGGTTCACAGTCCTCGACCTGAGGAGCGGGTACTATCAAATACCCATGAGTGAGGCTGACAAGGAGAAGACCGCTTTTATCTGCCCGTTGGGTTTTTATCAGTTCGAACGCATGCCTCAGGGAATTTCAGGAGCACCGGCCACTTTTCAGAGAGTCATGGAACATACTGTCGGCGACATGAACTTTCTGGAGGTGTTGGTATACCTGGATGATCTCATTGTGTTTGGACGAACCCTCGAAGAACACGAGGAGCGGTTGCTCAAAGTGCTTGACCGGCTCCACGAAGAAGGTCTGAAGCTGTCGCTTGACAAGTGCCAGTTTGGCAGGACGTCTGTCACCTACGTTGGACATGTAGTGTCGCAGGACGGAATAGCGACAGACCCATCCAAGGTAGAGGCTGTTGTCTCCTAGCCAAGACCCCAAACGGTGACAGAGCTCAGATCCTTCCTTGGATTTTGTGGCTACTATTGCCGCTTTGTCAAGGACTTCTCCAAACTCTGCCGTCCCCTCAACGGACTCCTTCAAGGATACCCTCCCCGTCCCCGCTCCAAGGGGAGTCAGACTGCAAACTCACCTGACAAGACTTGCTTCAAGCCTTCTGAACCCTTTGGCTCTCGGTGGAGTGAGCAATGCGAACATGCTTTCCAAGGACTCAAGACCCGGCTCACCAAAGCACCTGTATTGGCGTTCGCAGATCCACAGAAGCCTTACATTCTGCACGTGGATGCTAGCCTGGACGGACTAGGTGGTGTCTTATACCAAGAGCATGATGATGGTCTACGCCCAGTTGCATTCATCAGCAGAAGTCTCTCGCCATCTGAGAAAAACTATCCAGCACACAAACTGGAGTTTTTAGCTCTCAAGTGGGCTATTGTGGATAAGCTACATGACTATCTTTACGGAGCTACTGTACAAGTCAGAACGGACAACAATCCCCTGACATACGTCACAACGTCAGCTAAACTGGATGCCACTGTTCATCGCTGGCTCTCAGCACTGTCCACCTACAACTTTAGCCTTAAGTATAGACCAGGCCAGTATAACCTTGATGCAGACTCGTTGTCTCGATGTCCACATGACAGCATGACACCAGATGATGAATGGCAAGAAATCCCAGTTCCAGGAGTGCGGGCTCTCTGTCAGACGGTGTCGAGTAGCACACGAGCAGGACACTCCTATCCATGTGTGATCGAACAAATAGGGGCTCATGTGTCGGCAGTTCCCAAGGCTTTCTGTCATACCGTTGCAGTAGTAGCTGATCAGCTGCCCACTTTCAGTCCAACAGAGCTTCAAGCTGCTCAGAAAAGCGACCCGTGTATAGGAGAAATATGGCTAGCTGTCAATCAGAAGGCACCGGCAAGTCAAATACAGACAAACCATCCTGATCTTACACTTCTGAAACGAGAGTGGGGGAAGTGGTCAATCGAGCAGGGTCTGCTTTACAGGACAGTCAAACAGTCTGACCTACGCTTACGGCGACAGCTTGTGCTCCCCAAGCAGTTCCACCGTATTGTTCTGAAGTCACTGCATGACAACAATGGACATCTGGGATTTGACAAGACCTATGCACTCGTCTGTGACAGATTCTTTTGGCCCCGCATGAAGCTAGACGTAGAGACATACTGCAAGACATGTGAACGCTGCATTAAGAGAAAGATTCTGCCACAGAGAGCAGCACCACTTTCCCACATCCAAAGTTCAGGCCCTATGGATCTTGTAAGCATTGACTTTCTCTCCATAGAACCTGATTCCCGCAATGTGTGCAATGTGTTGGTAGTCACTGACCACTTCACTCGGTATGCACAAGCATTCCCAACTAAGGATCAGAGAGCCATAACAGTTGCCAGAACTCTATGGGAGAAATACTTCATTCACGTTGTGACGTATGTCAGGGGATTGTTGTCCGTTCTGACTTGTACAGTAGCCCCTGGGACAAGAGGCCTACCAACTCGCATACATTCAGACCAGGGTCGGGATTTTGAAAGCCAGTTGGTGAGAGAGATGTTGACCATGTTGGGTGTGAGGAAATCAAGAACTTCACCATACCACCCACAAGGTGACCCTCAACCAGAGAGGTTCAATAGAACCCTGTTGAACATGCTAGGAACTCTTGAGCCCAGTCAAAAGTCCAAATGGAGTCAGCACATTGCACATCTGGTCCACGCGTACAACTGTACCCCAAATGAAGCTACCAGGTATTCACCCTACTTTTTAATGTTCAGGAGGGAAGCCAGACTTCCTGTGGAAGTTTGCTTTGGCGTGTCAGCGGATGGGACCTCAACAACTTCCCACTTGCAGTATGTGTCTAAGATGAAGAAAGAGCTGCAAGCAGCCTATCAGTTGGCCCAAGCCACTTCCGCTAAAATGAACCAAAGTAACAAAGAGAGGTATGACCAGAGAATGCGCTACCATTGCTTGAAGTCCTCATTCGAAACCTTGGCCTGAAAGGGAAACAGAAGCTTGCTGATCGGTGGAGTGCAAATCCTTATGTGGTTGAGAGTCAAATGTCTGATCTTCCTGTTTATCGTCTAAAGCCTGCAGATGGTTCGGGACCCATTAAAGTCATGCACCGAAATCATATTTTGCCCCTGGGACAAGAGGTCCAATTGAGCACTGAGGTTGACTCAAAGCCTACTCCCTCTCCAAGAGCCCTCAGGCGCAGAAAACCAAAAGAAAGGAATCAAACTCCTGAAGTTCACAAAGATAACTCCGCAGCTGATGTGCCCCTGGGAGATCAAAACTCTTCAGACTCAGAGTCAGAGTATGGACAGTACCCAGAGGACTTGATCATTGACAATCCGGAGGGAATCTGTGAACAATCGGAACAGGATGTCATGCCTACAGAGTCCAATCCCCCCACAAATGCTACAGAAGTGACAGAAGTCGCAGCGAGCTCAGAATTTTCAGAAGGGCTACCTGTTGTGATAGAAGAGGTAGTAACTGAGCAAAGGGAAGTAGAATCAGACCGCTCTGTTGAGGGCACTTACACTACAGACACATCTAACATAGCCAATCCAGAACCAGAGATAAGGAGATCACAGAGAGAGAGAAAGCCAGCAGACCGTTTCCATTATACAAAGCTGGGAGAGCCGTGTGCAAAGTCTGTAGTAGTAGGACATACAAGTGTTCACTCTTTTCACCCACTATTATACCAGTCATCACACTATAAGGTACATGGTGTAATTGGTTAACTGGGTCCTATGTCACGTACTTCAGCATGGGGGCATGCTGTATTTTTGGTGGGGGGAGAATGTAAGGGACTGAGGAAAATTTGTGGAGAAGATGTTTACCAGTGTTCTTTGTCCCTTGTGGGTTTCAGTGTCCTGTTTGCCGGGCGGGTGCTGTGAACAGGATGCTGTTGGTTGAGTGATGTGGGCTGGGCCAATGGGATTGCTCTGGGGGCTGGAAGAAAAAAAAGGCGCCAGGAAGTGAAGCAGCTGCAGAGCTGAGGAGGGAGCGTGCAGAAGAGGGACAGCCACGTTTTTTTGAAGAGAAGCTTTTCAGAGGCAGTAAAAAGTCAGTTCGAAGTGAATCTTTCTCAGGTAGAACTGCTTGGTTTTTCATGACTGCCGAGGAGGACAGCCTTCAGCGCACTGGACCTGCGTTACTACACAGATAGCTCGCGGCACCTCTGCCTCGTGTGCTTGCTCCATCATCTTCCCTCTCGTAGACCCGTCTGGACTGGGTGTGTGTCGGGGTTAAGTGAGTACTATCAGACAGGAACGGTAACAGAATGTGGTTTTCTTCAGATGTGCACCAACGGATGGGCCCCAACGTTTAAAATTCAAAGTGCTTGGTGATATTCTGAACATTTCTCAGGTTGAATCTGTTAATTGGAAAATCTTCAGTTGGGATTCTTTACTTGTTTATATCTGCTAATTATATTTGTTATTAAATGTTTTTGTTATTGCATTTACCTTGTTGTTCCGAACCTTTTCTCATTATAAGGTTTATCTCAATAACATTTTTGGAGGCACCGCGCTAAACATACTCAAATCCTTTCCATGCAAGCCTGTACTGGCATTTATGGGTAAACAGGAAATTTAGCCAGCTCACCATCAGCCGCTAGGAATTCAGGATCCTGTAAATCAAACAGTTAAATAGAGCCCCATATAGTGATCGGGGGGGGGTTACATACAGGGCCTTGGTGAGACCACACCTGGAATATTAAGTGCAGTTTTGGTCTCCTTACCTGAGGAATGATGTTCTTGCTATGGAAGGAGTGCAGCAAAGGTTTACCAGACTGATTCTTGGGATGGCAGGTCTGTTAAATGAGGAGAGACTAAGTCGATTAGGATTATATTCATTGGTGTTTACAAGAGTGAGAGGGGATCTCATAGAAACTTGTAAAATTCTAACAGAGTTAGACAGGGTAGATTCAGAAAGAATGTTCCCAATGGTGGGGGAGTCCAGATCTAGGGGTCATAGTTTGAGGATAAGGAAAAAATCTTTTAGAACTGAGGTGAGGAGAACTTTCTTCACCCAGAGGAGTTATAGAATCATAGAATCCCTACGGTTCAGAAGGAGGCCATTCGGCCCATTGAGTCTGTACCAACCACAATCTCACCCAGGCCCTATTCCCGTAACCCCACATATTTACCCTGCTAATCCCCCTGACACTAAATTCAATTTAGCATGGTCAATCAACCTAACCCGCACATCTTTGGACTGTGGGAGGAAACCAGAGCACCTGGAAGAAACCCATGCAAGATACAAGGAGAATGTGCAAACTCCACACAGACAGTGACCCGAGGCAGGAATTGAACCCGGGTCCCTGGTGCTGTGAGGCAGCAGTGCAAACCACTGCTGCCTCACAGGGTGGTGAATGCATGGAATTCACTACCACAGAATGTAGTTGAGGCCAAGACATTGTCTGATTTCAATAAGAAATTAGATATAACTCTTGGGGCTGAATGGATCAAGGGATATGGGGGAAGCGGGGAATCAGGATATTGAATTTGATGATCAGCCATGATCAAAATGAATGGTGGAGCAGGCTTGAAGGGCCGAATGACCTCCTGCTTCTAGTTTCTATGTTTAAGAGTTAGTCATGAGGGAACATAGATTCAAGGTGAGACGTTTAGGGAGATGTGAGGAAAAACCTTTCTACTCAGAGGATGGTGATCTTCTGGAATGCGCTGCCTGGGAGGGTGGTAGAACAAAGAACAAAGAACAGTACAGCACAGGAAACAGGCCCTTCGGCCCTCCAAGCCTGTGCCGCTCCTTGGTCCAACCAGACCAATCGTTTGTATCCCTCCATTCCCAGGCTGCTCATGTGACTATCCAGGTAAGTCTTAAACGATGTCAGCGTGCCTGCCTCCACCACCCTACTTGGTAGCGCATTCCAGGCCCCCACCACCCTCTGTGTAAAAAACGTCCCTCTGATGTCTGAGTTATACTTCGCCCCTCTCAGCTTGAGCCCGTGACCCCTCGTGATCGTCACCTCCGACCTGGGAAAAAGCTTCCCACTGTTCACCCTATCTATACCCTTCATAATCTTGTATACCTCTATTAGATCTCCCCTCATTCTCCGTCTTTCCAAGGAGAACAACCCCAGTCTACCCAATCTCTCCTCATAGCTAAGACCCTCCATACCAGGCAACATCCTGGTAAACCTTCTCTGCACTCTCTCCAATGCCTCCACGTCCTTCTGGTAGTGCGGCGACCAGAACTGGACGCAGTACTCCAAATGTGGCCTAACCAGCGTTCTATACAGCTGCATCATCAGACTCCAGCTTTTATACTCTATACCCCGTCCTATAAAGGCAAGCATACCATATGCCTTCTTCACCACCTTCTCCACCTGTGTTGCCACCTTCAAGGATTTGTGGACTTGCACACCTGGGTCCCTCTGTGTTTCTATACTCCTGATGACTCTGCCATTTATTGTATAACTCCTCCCTACATTATTTCTTCCAAAATGCATCACTTCGCATTTATCCGGATTAAATTCCATCTGCCACCTCTCCGCCCAATTTTCCAGCCTATCTATATCCTGCTGTATTGCCCGACAATGCTCTTCGCTATCCGCAATTCCAGCCATCTTCGTGTCATCCGCAAACTTGCTGATTACACCAGTTACACCTTCTTCCAAATCATTTATATATATCACAAATAGCAGAGGTCCCAGTACAGAGCCCTGCGGAACACCACTGGTCACAGACCTCCAGCCGGAAAAAGACCCTTCGACCACTACCCTCTGTCTCCTATGGCCAAGCCAGTTCTCCACCCATCGAGCCACTTCTCCTTGTATCCCATGAGCCTTAACCTTCTTAACCAACCTGCCATGTGGGACTTTGTCAAATGCCTTACTGAAATCCATATAGACGACATCCACGGCCCTTCCTTCATCAACCGTTTTTGTCACTTCCTCAAAAAACTCCACCAAATTTGTAAGGCACGACCTCCCTCTTACAAAACCATGCTGTCTGTCACTAATGAGATTGTTCCGTTCTAAATGCACATACATCCTGTCTCTAAGAATCCTCTCCAACAACTTCCCTACCACGGACGTCAAGCTCACCGGCCTATAATTTCCTGGGTTATCCCTGCTACCCTTCTTAAACAACGGGACCACATTCGCTATCCTCCAATCCTCAGGGACCTCACCCGTGTCCAAAGAAGCGACAAAGATTTCCGTCAGAGGCCCAGCAATTTCACCTCTCGTCTCCCTGAGCAGTCGAGGATAGATGCCATAGAGGTGAGTTGCCTCACATTCTTTAAAAAGTACCTGGATGAGCACTTGACACATCATAACATTCAAGGATATGAGCCAAGCTGGTAAATTAGGTTTGGGTGGGGGGGTGAGGTGTTTCTCACGTGTTGGTGCAGACTTGATGGGCCAAATGGCCTCTTCTGCATAGTATAATTCTATGATTCTACGTTTCTAAGATCAAAGGATATGGGGGGAAAGCGTGAACAGGTTACTGATTTGGATGATCAGCCATAATCATCATGAAAGGTGGAGCAGACTCGAAGGGCTGAATGGCCTACTCCAGCTCCCTTTTGTGATGTTTTTATGGTTTTTCACAGTAAGGAGTCTAACAACACCAGGTTAAAGTCCAACAGGTTTATTTGGTAGCAAACGCCACTAGCTTTCGGAGCGCTGCTCCTTCGTCAGGTGAGTGGAAGATCTGGTTTTCTCTCCTTAAGTTAAATGTATCGAAGTTGACACTTGCCTCCTATTCTATAAATCTATTAATAAGCCTATTATGTGGCACTTAATCAAACACTTCCTTAAAATCCATATAGACAACATCATTTGTTTCCCTTGATCAACCTTCTCTGTTACTTTGTCAAAAAAAATCAATTTAATTCAATCAACTCAATGTGGAGTAAAGCTCCTGATAGAATCGTGCAATACCTACAATTATTTAAGAGACAATTAAATACTTCAATAAGGAGCGGTGGGATTGTGGAGGTGTGTGTGGGTGGTAGGATCTAACTGGATGGATGAATTATGATGGATTGAATGGCCTCCATACCTTTGTTATTGTGATCTTCTGATCCAACTGTCTTCTTATTCAATACAGTATGGGTTTGCCAAACACATTTACATCAAAACATAGAAACAAGAAGTAGGAGTAGGCTGTTTGGCCCTTCGAGCCTGCTCCGCAATTCATTTTGATCATGGCTGATCATCAAATTCAATATCCTGATCCTGCCTTCCCCTCATATCTCTTGATTCCTTTAGTCTAAGAGCTATATCTACTTTCCTCTTGAAATTACATTATGTTTTGGCCTCAACTACTTTATGTGGTAGTGAACTCCACACATTCACCACTCTGAGTGAAGCAAGTTTTCCTCACCTCAGTCTTAAAAGATTTACCCCTAATCCTCGAACTATGACTGCTTGTTCTGGATTCCCTCCACCATCAGGAACATTCTTTCTGAATCTACCCTGTCTTACCCTGTTAGAATTTTATAAGTTTCTGTGAGATCCCCTCTCATCTTCGAAATTCCAGTTAATATAATCCTAACCAACTTAGTCTCTCCTCATATGACAGACCTGCCATCCCAGAAATTAGCCTGGTGAACATTCGCTGCACTCCCTCTCTAGCAAGGACATCCTTCCTCAGATAAGGACACACAATACTCCAGGTTTGGCCTCACCAATGCCTATACAATTGCAGGAAAGCATTCCTATTCCTGGGGTGGCACAGCAGTTAACACTGCCACCTCACAATGCCAGGGACCTGGTTTCAATTCCGGCATTGGGTGACGGTCTGTGTGGAATTTGCATGTTCTTCCCATGTCTGTGTGGGTTTCCTTCGGATGCTGTGGTATCCACGACACAGTCCAAAGATGTGCGGGTTAGATGGATTGACCATGCTAAATTGCCTCTTAGTGTCTAAAGATGTGTAGGTTAAATGGATCAAACATGGTAACCATTTGTGGGGTTAGGGCAGGTTAGGCTTGGATAATATACTCTGTCAGAGTCGATGCAGACTTGATGGGCCAAGCAGCCTCCTTCTGCAGTGTAGGCATTCTATAATATATTCCTGTACTCAAATCCTCTCACTGTGAAGGCCAACATATAATTAGCCGTCTTTGCTCCCTGCGCACTTACTTTCAGTGACTAATGCATGAGGAAATCAAGGTCTCTAATGCCATTAGTGAAACTTGGCTACAGGAGGGGCAGGACTGGCAGCTCAATGTTCCAGGGTTCCAATGTTTCAGGCGGGATAGAGGCAGAGGAATAAAAGGTGGGGGGGGGGGTGGCATTGTTGGTCAGGGAAAATGTTACAGCGGTACTCAGGCAGGATAGATTAGGGAGCTTGTCTACAGAGGCCCTATGGGTGGAGCTGAGAAACAGGAAAGGTATGACCACATTAGTGGGGTTGTATTATAGACCACCCAATAGTCAGCGAGAATTGGAGGAGCAAATCAGCAGAGAGATAGCTGACAACTGCAAGAAACACAAAGTTGTGATGGTAGGGGATTTTAATTTTCCACATATAGATTGGGACTCGCATACTGTTAAAGGTTTAGACGGGGTAGAGTTTGTAAAATGTGTTCAGGAGAATATTCTACATCAGTATATAGAGGTGCCAACTAGAGAGGATGCGATATTGGATCTCCTATTGGGAAATGAGTTAGGGCAGGTGATGGATGTTAGTGTGAGGGAACACTCGGGTTGAAGTTCTGAACTGGAAAAAGGCCAAATTTGATGAAATGAGAAGGGATCTGGGAAGTGTGGATTGGCACAGGCTGTTCTCTGGTAAGGATGTAAATGGAAAGCGGGAGGCCTTCAAAGGAGAAATTTTGAGAGTGCAGAGTTTGTGTGTTCCTGTCAGGATTAAAGGCAAAGTAAATAGGAATAAGGAACCTTGGTTCTCGAGGGAGATTGTAACACTGATTAAAAGGAAGAGAGAGTTGTATGAAATGTACAGGCAGCAAGAAACAGATCAGATGCTCGAGGAGTATAAAAAGTGCAAGAAGCTACTTAAGAGGGAAATCAGGAGGGCTAAAAGAAGACATGAGGTTACTTTGGCAGACAGAGTGAAGGAAAATCCAAAGAGCTTCTATAGGTATGTTAGGAGCAAAAGGATAGTGAGGGATAAAATTGGTCCTCTTGAAGACCAGAGTGGTAGACTGTGTATGGAACCAAAAGAGATGGGGGAGATACTAAATGGTTTTTTTGCATCCGTATTTACTGAGGAAACGGGCATGGAGTCTACGGAAATAGGGCAAACAGGTAGGGAGGTCATGGAACCTTTACAGATTAAAGGGGAGGAGGTGCTTGCTGTCTTGAGGCAAATCAGAGTGGCTAAATCCCCAGGACCAGACAGGGTATTCCCAAGGACCTTGAGGGAAGCTAGTGTTGAACTTGCAGGGGCCCTGGCAGACATATTTAAAATGTCAGTATTCACGGGGGAGGTGCCGGATGATTGGAGGGTGGCTCATGTTGTTCCGTTGTTTAAAAAAGGTTCCAAAAGAAATCCGGGAAATTATCAGCCAGTAAGTTTGACGTCGGTGGTGGGCAAGTTATTGGAAGGTGTGATAAGGGATAGGATCTACAAATATTTGTATAGACAGGGGCTTATTAGGGAGAGTCAACATGGCTTTGTTCGTGGTAGGTCATGTTTGACCAGTTTTTTGAGGAGGTTACCAGGAAAGTGGATGAAGGGAAGGCGGTGGATGTTGTCTACCTGGATTTCAGCAAGGCCTTTGACAAGGTCCCTCATGGGAGGTTAGTTAGGAAGGTTCAGTCGTTGGGTATACATGGGGAGGTAGTAAATTGGATTAGACATTGGCTCAATGGAAGAGGCCAGAGAGTGGTTGTGGAGGATTGCTTCTCTGAGTGGAGGCCTGTGAGTAGTGGTGTGCTGTAGGGATCGGTGTTGGGTCCATTGTTGTTTGTCATCTATATCAGTGATCTGGATGATAATGTGGTAAACTGGATCAGCAAATTTGCTGATGATACAAAGATTGGAGGTGTAGTGGACAGTGAGGAAGGTTTTCAAAGCTTGCAGAGGGATTTGGACCAACTAGAAAAATGGGCTGAGAAATGGCAAATGGAATTTAAGTTTGTATTATGGTATTTGCTACCAAATAAACCTGTTGGACTTTAACCTGGTGTTGTGAGACTTCTTACAATGGAATTTAACACAGACAAGTGTGAGATATTGCACTTTGGAAGGACAAACCAAAGTAGAACGTACAGGGTAAATGGTAGGACTCTGAAGAGTGCAGCTGAACAGAGGGATCTGGGAATACAGGTACAGAATTCCCTAAAAGTGACGTCACAGGTGGATAGGGTCGTAAAGAGTGCCTTTTGTACATTGGCCTCTATAAATCGGAGTATCGAGTATAAAAGTTGGAGTGTTATGGTAAGGTTATATAAGGCATTGGTGAGGCCGAATTTAGAGTATTGTGTACAGTTTTGGTCACCTAGTCACAAGAAGGATGTGTAAGGGACTGAGGAAAATTTGTGGGGAAGACATTTACCAGTGTTCTTTGTCCCTTGTGGGTTTCAGTGTCCTGTTTGCCGGTCGGGTGCTGTGAACAGGATGCTGTTGGTTGAGTGATGTGGGCTGGGCCAATGGGATTGCTCTGGGGGCAGGAGGAAAAAAAGGTGCCAGGAAGTGAAGCAGCTGCAGAGCTGAAGAGGCAGAGCTGAAGAGGGAGTGTGGAGAAAGAGAGCTTTTTCCAGGCAGTGAGAATTCGGTTTGGAGGGAGAGGCAGCCAGGCGTTCCCCTGCCTGTTCTTTTCATTACTGCCGAGGAGGACAGCCTTCAGCGCACTCGACCTACGTTGCTGCACGGATAGCTCGTGGCACCTCTGCCTCCTACAGCATCATCTTCCACACGTGTGTCTCTCCTGGAGTGTGTGTGGGTGTCGTGAGTAACTGGTGGGGACTACACAGTCCAACTGGAACAGTATCTACAAATGTGTTACTGAGGATGAGTTTCCCCATGTGTGCACCAACGGATGGGCCCCAACGGTTATAGATCAGAGCTCACTGTTTTATGTCTGTTAATGATACGTGTTATTAAATTTATTTTTGATATTCCGATTACAGTACTGACATTTATGGGTAAACAGGGAATTAGCCAAATCAACATCAACCGCTTGGAATTCGGGATCCTGTTGATTGAATATTTAAATAATAGCCCCATATAGTGGTCAGCAGGGGGTTACAGATGTAAATAAGGTTGAAAGAGTGCAGAGAAGGTTCACAAGGATGTTGCGGGACTTGAGAAGCTGAGTTATGGAGAGAGATTGAATAGGTTGGGACTTTATTCCCTGGAGCGTAGAAGAATGAGGGGAGATTTGACAGAGGTGTATAAGATTTTGATGGGTATAGATAGAGTGAATGCAAGCAGGCTTTTTCCACTGAGGCTAGGGGAGAAAAAAACCAGAGGGCATGGGTTAAGGGTGAAAGGAGAAAAATTTAAAGGGAATATTAGGGGGGGCTTCTTCACGTAGAGAGTGGTGGGAGTGAGGAATGAGCTGCCGGATAAAGTGGTAAATGCTTTTAACATTTAAGAAAAGCTTGGACGGGTTCATGGATGAGAGGGGTATGGAGGGATATGGTCCAAGTGCAGGTCAGCGGGACTAGGCAAAAAATGGTTTGGCACAGACAAGAAGGGCCAAAAGGCCTGTTTCTGAGCTGTAATTTTCTATGGTTTCTATGGTTCTATGGTCTCGCTGAGTATCCATCTCTCTCAATTTACACCCGTTCAAATAATAATCTGCCTTCCTATTACTGGTACCAAAGTGGATAACTTCACATTTATCCACGTTATACTGCATCTGCCATGCAGATGCCCACTTAGTCAGCCTGTCCAAATCACACTGAAGCATTTCTGCATCCTCCTCACAACTCACCCTCCCACCCAACTTTATATCAGCTGCAAATTTGGAGATAAAACATTTAATTCCCTGTTCCAAATCATGAACATATAATGTGAACAGTTGGGATCCTTGCACATATCCCTGTGGTCCTCCATTAGTCACTGACCACCAGTCGAAATAAAACACATTAATGCCAACTCTTTGCTTTCTGTCTGCTAACCAGCTTTCTATCCATCTCAAGACACTACCCACAATCCCACTGGAGTTGGAGTTAACCTATTTGTTTCTTAAATGCTTGCCATTGTCTGTTCACTGTCCTTCCTTCCAGTAATGTTTCACAGTCCATTATAGTCAATTCATGCCTCAGACCATCATAGTTACCTTTATTGAGATTCAAGACCCTGCCTCAGAATCAATGATGTCACTAGCCACTTTAACAAAGAATTCTACCATATTATGGTCACTCATCCCCAATGGTTCTCTCACAACTAGATTACCAATTTATCTTTTTCTCATTGCACAATACCCAGTCCAAGATGGCCTGGTCTCTTGTTGATTCCTCAATGTATTGGTTCAGAAAATCATCCCGTATACACTCCAGAAATTCATCTTCTATTGTACTGTGACTAATTTGACTCTCCCAATCAATATGCAAATTAAAGTCAACCATAATCATAGATGTTCCTTTAACACATGCATCTCTAATTTCCTCTCTAATGCTTTTCCCAACATTACCACTCCAGTTTGGTGGTCAGTATACCATCCCCACTAATGTTTTTTACTCCTTGGTGTTTCTTAATTCGACTCATACAGATTCCACTTTCCTCAATATTATATCAATATCTTCTTTAATCAACAATGCAACTTCACCAACTTTTCCTTTCTGTCTGTCCTTCCTAAACACTGAATAGCCCTCAATGTTTAATTCCCATCCTTGGTGACCTTGGAGCCATGTTGCCATAATATCAACTGTATCATACCCCTTTAATTCTATCTGCACACTAATTCATCCATTTTGTTTTGAATGCTCCAAGCATTCAGGTACAACACCTTAACCTTTTTTAGGTTTCTTGTCCCGATCCTATTATTTTAATGTGTCCTTACCTGACTCTGGCCCTTGATATCTCTGCCTATCACTTTTCTTATCGTCCTTACTATCTTTTGCTCTTGTTTTGATTCCCCCCCGCTCTGAATTCTTACATAGGTTCCATGTGCCTGCCATATTAATTTAAACCCTCCCCAACTACTCTAGCAAGTAACCTTCCCCCTCCCCCAAGGACATCAGTCCTGGTCTTGCCCAGGTGTAACCCATCCAGTTTGTACAGGTCCCCCCCCCCCCCCCACCCCAACCTCCCACCCAGAACCGCTCCCAATGCCCCAGGAATCTGAAACCTTCCCCCCTCTCACACCATCTCTTCAGCCACTTATTCATCTTATGTATCTTGCTGTGTATAATCCTGAGATCACTACTTTTGAGGTCCTATTTTTCAGCTTGCTTCATAGCTCCCTATATTCTGCTTTTAGGACCTCATCCATTTTTTAACCTATGTTTTTGGTACCAATGTGTACCACATCAACTGGCTTTTCACCCTCCTCCTTCAAAATTTTCTGCAACTGCTCTGAGACATCCTTGACCCTAGCACCAAGGAGGCAACACATCATCCTGGAGTCTCGTTTGCAGCCACAGAAACACCTATCCCCTTTACAATTGAATCCCCTATAACCATTGTATTTCTATGCCTATTGCTCCTCCCCTGTGTAGTAGAGCCAACCATGGTGCTACAAATTTGGCTGGTGCTGTTATCCCCTGAGAGGCCATTCCCCTTAACAATATCCAAATCGGTGTATCTGTTTTGCAAGGGAATAGCCACTGGAGATTCCTACACTGCCTTCCTAGCCCTCTTTGCTCTGCCTGCTGATCACCCATTCCCTTCCTACCTGTGGAGTCTGAACTGCGGTGTGACCACCTCTTTATACGTGCTATCCTCAATACTCTTTGCCTCTTGGATGCTCCACAATGTCCCCAGATGCTGCTCCAGCTCCAAAACTCAGGCGTCCACAAGCTGCAGCTGGAGACACTTCCTGCTGACATGTTGGCCCTGGGCACTGGAAATGATCCCAGCCTCCCACATGGAGTACCAGGAGCATATCACAGCTTGGGGCTCTCCTTCCAATGACTTTCCCGCTTTAAATTAAAATTTTGGAAGATGCTTGATATCAGATTATATCCAATTCTCCAGGGCCTGTCTGTCCTGCTACTCGTTACTACCGAATATAATCCTTCCAAACTATAAACCACAAAAATGATCTCAAACCATAAGTGATAACTATAGGTGATAAAACTATTAAATATTTACCTGACCTTTCCCACGACTTACCAATCAGCTCTTTCCCTTCTGTCCTCTACTACAACAGCCTGCCCTTTAAATTACAAAATCAAACTAGCAACATGTGGACATAAAATATGACAGAAAATTATTTCCCTTGGTTGTGTTTGTGGTCACAGTTCCCCAGTTAGCTATTCTGTGACAAACTTTAGTTGATCATTTCATCAAAATGTGTCCGTAATACATTGATGTGTGATATATTAAGATCTGTGAATCTTGTGCAGCAGAAGGTTAAACTTTACAACAGTTTTATCCAGGAGTTCCCTTTTTCATCCACTTCAATATTTACAACACAAGTATTTTGCATCTCATTTGAAGTTTCGAGTCGAGTGGGGAAATACCAAGAAATATCCAGGTGGCATTGACGTCAGTTTTGTGACCACCTACTGTTCCACTGCAGTAGCTTACACCTACAGGCCCGAATGGAACACTTTGTGCTGGGCAGAGTGATCACACACCTTTGATGATCATAGTCACAGACAGTGGTGTGCTTACTTATGTTGAGGGAGAAAAAAAAAATCCCTGTTCGTTTATTCAGTAATTATAGCTGGTATGAATGTGGATGAGAGTGCTATAGAACATAGAACAGTACAGCACAGAACAGGCCCTTCGGCCCACGATGTTGTGCCGAGCTTTATCTGAAACCAAGATCAAGCTATCCCACTCCCTATCATCCTGGTGTGCTCCATGTGCCTATCCAATAACCGCTTAAATGTTCCTAAAGCCTGCCAGAAAGAAAGAGTGAGGAAGAGAATGAGAAAGAAAGAGTGAGAAAGCAAGTCTGAGAGGTGAAAGATGGAGTTGAAAGAGAGGGGACATAGAAAGATGAGAGAATGTGGGTGGGAGAAAGGAAGTGAAAGACAGAAATAGAGATGTGAGTGAATGATAGGAAAATAGAATACAGAGCAAGGTAGAGAGAGTGAGATGCAAGAGTATCTGAGAGAGAAAGGGATAGTAGAGTGAAATTGGACCTTGTATCGTGAAATGGATAATGGTGATTCAGCAGAGAATTTATAGAGTTAGAGTGTATATATGAGAAGAGAAAGGTTGGTTGAACTGAAAGAAAAAGAAAGATGAAAGAAAAAGAGGGAAATGGAGTCGTGAGAATGTGAGGCCACATCATCAGAAAAGGCGCGGGGGCAGCACGGTGGCTCAGTGGTTAGCACTTCTGCCTCACAGCGCCAAGGACCTGGGTACGATTCCCAGCTTGGGTCACTGTCTATGCGGAGTCTGCACGTTCTCCCCTAATGTCTGCGTGGGTTTCCTCCGGATGCTCCAATTTCTTCCCACAGTCTGAAAGACGTGTTGGTTAGGTGCATTGACACGAGCAGGTGCCAAAATTGGCGACTAGGGGAATTTTGCAGTAACCTCCCTACCTGCCTTACTTGTGGCCAATAAATAAATAACAGTCCGAAAAACATACTGGTTAGGTGCATTGGCCGTGCTATATTCTCCCTCAGTGTATCCGAACAGATGCTGAAGTGTGACGACGAGAGGATTTTCACAGTAGCTTCATTGCAGTGTTAATGTAAGCCTACTTGTGACTAATAAATAAACTTTTACTTTATATCTGGATCTGTAGTATCTATACTTTCAGTGCTATGAGTGCCAATTTTATACTTAAAATGGCACATGCGCACACTTCCAACATGGGCCATTCTGGAGTCAATTTTGGGCAGGTTCTTCTGGGAGTTTGATCAGGGAGAGCAGTGTATGATGCTGATTTGACGTCAGCAGTGCCATTTTCAACTTCAGCATTGCGGCTAACTTCCTGTGTTAACTCATACAGCTGAGCATGCATTCAGCAGCATAGAGAACCCCCTCCCCCCGCGGCACCATTTAAAAGATTTGTCATTTGTTTTCAGCTGAAATACTTATCAGTTTGTATTGACTTCAGCTGAGCTTGTGAAAGTACTTGGAGGCATGTACTGCTGCTTCAAGTTGCTGAAGTTTACGGGAAGTGGCATGACATATGGGGAAGGCCTTGGTTCTACACGAACACCCACCAATTAAGGCAAGGTCTGCATGATATAATAGGCTACAAGGTGAAGCATGTAGAATCGCTGTCAACGATGCACCCCTCCCCGATGAGCTCAAGCATTCTATGCTCATTTTAAGCAAGAGGTCAGTGAGAGGATGTTGTCCGCCCCGGAAGCCTCGGCTGAACTGGTATCCATTGCAGATGTCAGATCGGCCTTCGTGAAAGTCAACCCATGGAAAGCGACTGGCACGGATGGGGTTCTCAGACGAGCACTTAGATCCTGTGTAGATCAACTGGCGGGGGTATTCACAGATATCCTCTCCTTTAACCTCTCCTTACTCAGATCTGAGGTCCCTACCTGCTTCAAGAAGATGACCATCATCCCTGTACCAAAGGAAAGCCAGGCAGCATGCCTTAATGATTACCGCCAGGTGGCTCTGACACCCATCATTATAAAGTCATGGCACGCATCAACTCTGGTCTCCGATATTGCCTGGATCCACTAAAGTTCACCTTCGCTGCAACAGGTCCATAGCAGATGCCATCTCAACCGCAGGACACCAGGATTACAAGGACACTTATGTCAGACTTCTACTTATTGACTACAGCTCAGCCTTCAACACCATTATTCCAACAAAATTCATCTTTGAACTCTGTGGCCTAAGGCTCGGCTCCTCCCTCTGCAATTGGATCCTAGACATTCCAACCCTGCGATTGGATCCTAGACATCCTAACCCACAGGCCGCAATCATAGAATCATAGAATAGAATCCCTACAGAGGGAAAGAGGCCATTCGGCCAATCAAGCCCACACTGACAACAATCCCACCCAGGCTCTTTCCACTTAACCCCATGTATTTACCCTGCTAATCCCCTGACATTAAGGGGCCATTGAGCATGGCCAATTAACCTAACCTGCACACTCTTTGGAGTGTGAGAGAAAACCGGAGCACCTGGAGGAAACCCACATTGACGCAAGGAATCTCCGCACAGACAGTGACCCAAGGCTGGAAGTGAACCCGGGTCCCTGGCACTGTGAGGCAGCAGTGCTAACCACTGTGGCAACGTGCCAGCCCAATCAGTAGGGATAGGCAACAACACCTCCTCCACAATTATCCTCAACACTGGTACTCCACAAGGCTGTGTCCTCAGCCCCTTACTATAATCCTTAAGAACCCATGACTGTGTGGCAAAATTCCCCTGCAACTCGATTTTCAAGTTTGCTGATGACACCACCGTCGTGAGTTGGTTCTCAAACAATGATGAGACAGAGCACAGGTAAGAGATAGAGAATCTGGTGAACTGGTGTGACGAGAATAATCTTTCCCTCAATGTCAGTAAAATGAAGGAGATAAGTCATCGACTTCAGGGAGTGCAGTGGAGAACATGCCCCTGTCTATATCAACAGTGATGAAGTGGAAATGGGAAAAGCAGCCAGCATAATCAAGGACCTTATGCACCCTCTTCCATCTTCTTCCGTCAGGAAAATGATACAAAAGTCTGAGATCACATACCAACCGACTCAAGGACAGCTCCTTCCCTGCTGCAATCAGACTTTTGAATGGACCTACCTCGCATTAAGTTGATCTTTTTCTACACCCTAGCTATGACTGTAACACGACAGGTGGGATTCTCCCAAATGTGTCGAATTTGCATAAAAACTGGAGTAAGTCCTGCTAATTTTTCAGCAGGATTTTCAGAATGAATCTCCCACATTCTGTGCACTGTAGAGTGCACTAGCATGAATTTCATTCAAAATCAGGGGGCGGGACCTATTCCCACTGGAGGGGCCAGAAGAA
This sequence comes from Mustelus asterias, assembly GCF_964213995.1. Lineage (NCBI taxonomy): Eukaryota > Metazoa > Chordata > Chondrichthyes > Carcharhiniformes > Triakidae > Mustelus > Mustelus asterias. Next base: position 63,330,731 of record NC_135815.1, on the reverse strand, counting down.
TAGTGCTGAGTGCAACTGCTGATCTGTCACAGCGGAGATCAGCGCATAAACAGTAGCCCGCAGTGCCAGCCACTCAATCGTTGGCCAGCCCCGTGATCCTGCCTCCGACCCCCCCCTCCCCCCATTCCCCGATCGCTGGCCCCCTGGATGTCCGGGCAACCCCCAACCCCCGGGAGCCCAGACCCCTCCCCCGTCCCAGAAGACCAACCCCTACCCCCACTCCAATGGCTTCAGTCCTGGTCCCGCTAATCAAATTTACATCCTCATCTACGTAATTTATACAGCATCTTGCTGATTTCTGGGGCTGAACTGAGGACGCCGGAAATCTGGCAGCCGAAGACTTGCGGAGGCCATGGCGCCCAACGGGAAGCCTGCTATACGGCCTCTGCTTGAGTCTCCTGGTCCGGTGCAATCAGCCCCTACATTCTGCACCCTCTCTTTTCCTTCTCTCCTAGGTAGTCTACAGATGGTATGTTTTGTCTGTATAGCACAAGAAACAACACTTTTCACTGTACCCCAATATATGTGACAATCAAATCAAATTAAAATCTAACTTTGAAGTTTCTGTTCAGATTGCTGGCTCCCAGGCACAGATGTGTAAACTAGTTGTTTCTTGGTTTGCAGGAAGTTAGGGAGAATGAGTAGAGATGACTGAGAGAAAGGAAAACTGAAATGGGAAGAGGGAGATGGGTTCTCAGCTCGAGGCAATATCCAGAGAGTGATTCTCCTATCCAGCCTCAGTGAGCATTGAGGTGTGTGACATCTCCATTTCACTGAAGAGATCTTCACAGAAATCCACCTACAATTACAAGCAGATCTGCAGCCTCACAGCATGCTGAGGATGGGATTGGTTAGAAAGGTGACTGGGGCCTTGAACTGCTTCCCATCAAGCTGTGTTCAGGCTGTGGTAGACAATGACTTGAATTTTGCCGGGAGGAAAGCAGAGACAATGTTGGATGATTTCCAGGTCCAGACCTCACTCAGTGAAACAGTGTGCCTTTCACCAAAACCTTACAGGAGGCACCCAATTAATTTGTTCAATTAGTGATGGTGAATGAGTTCAGGAGGCTGCAGAAGAGTCGAGTTAACATAGAACATAGAACATAGAACATTACAGCGCAGAACAGGCCCTTCGGCCCACGATGTTGCACCGACCAGTTAAAAAAAAAACTGTGACCCTCCAACCTAAACCAATTTCTTTTCGTCCATGAACCTATCTACGGATCTCTTAAACGCCCCCAAACTAGGCGCATTTACTACTGATGCTGGCAGGGCATTCCAATCCCTCACCACCCTCTGGGTAAAGAACCTACCCCTGACATCGGTTCTATAACTACCCCCCCTCAATTTAAAGCCATGCCCCCTCGTGCTGGATTTCTCCATCAGAGGAAAAAGGCTATCACTATCCACCCTATCTAAACCTCTAATCATCTTATATGTTTCAATAAGATCCCCTCTTAGCCGCCGCCTTTCCAGCGAAAACAATCCCAAATCCCTCAGCCTCTCCTCATAGGATCTCCCCTCCATACCAGGCAACATCCTGGTAAACCTCCTCTGCACCCTCTCCAAAGCCTCCACATCCTTCCTGTAATGTGGGGACCAGAACTGCACACAGTACTCCAAGTGCGACTTACTGCAAGAGTTTGACTTACTGCAAGGGCAGCCTGCAGCCCTTACGGCGCTGTTGAAGGCCAAGCACCTAGGATTGCCAGGGACGTGATGGAGGCAGCATCATTAGCAGGAGACAAGTGCCACTGCATTAGGCCTAACATTACTGGGGAAACCCCTTTTTCATATATCTGTTCATGGGATATGAGCATCGCTAGCAGGATCAGCATTTTGTCCATCCCTGATTTCCCATAAGATGATGATGAGCTGCCTTCTTGAGCCATTGTAATCCATCTGTTAGAGATACACCCACAGTGCTGTTAAGAAGGGAGTCTATATTTTTGACGGTGCTACAGTGAAGAAATGGAAACATACTTCCACATTGGGATGGTATGTAGCTTGGAGGGGAACTTGCAGGCGGTGGTATTCCTATGCATCTGTTTGCCTTGTCATTCTGGGTGATAGAGGTCATGGGTTTGGAATGTGTTGTCAAAGGAGCCTGATGAATTGTCCATCTTGTAGATGGTACATACTGCTGCTGATGTGTGTCAGTGGTGGAGGGAGTGAATGTTTAATGTGGTGGATTAGATGCCAATCAATGGGCTCCTTTGTCCTAGATGGTTTTGACCTTCTTGAGTGTCATTGGAGCTGCACTAAGCTAGGTAAGTGGAGAATATTCCATCACACTCCTGACTTGTGCCTTGTAGATGGTGGACAGGCTTTGAAGAGTCAGAAAGTGAGTTACTCACCACAGAACTCCCAGTCTTTGAATGATTGTATGACTGGTCCAATTAAGTTCTGGTCAATGGTAGCTTTGAAGAGATGGGTAAAGTCAGCAGAGCATGTGAATAAGATAAGGCATATGGAAGACTTGCTTTTATCAGTCATGGCATAGAGTATAAGAGCAAGGTGGAAATGTTGGAGTTGTACAGAGTGTTGGTTAGGCCACAGCTGGAGAACTGTGCAGTTCTGGTCACCTCACTATAGGAAGGATGTAATTGCACTAGAGGGGATACAGAGAAGATTCACCAGAATGTTGCTTGGGATGAAGCATTTGAGCTTTAAAGGGAGACTGGATAGGTTTAGATTGTTTTCTCTAGAGCAGAGAAGACTGTGGAGGCGGGGGGTGGGGGTTGGAGGGGGACATAGAATCATAGAATCCTACAGTGCTGAAGGAAGCCATTCAGCCCATTGGGTCTGCACCGACCACAATCCCACCGAGGCCCCATCCTCCCCACCTCATGCATTTACCCTACCTAATCCGCCTGACACTAAGGGACAATTTAGCATGGCCAATCCACCTAACCCGCACATCTTTGGACTGTGGGAGGAAACTGGAGCACCCGGAGGAAACCCACGCAGACACGGGGAGAACGTGTAAACTCCACACAGACAGTGACCCAAGCCGGGAATCAAACCCAGGTCCCTGGAGCTGTGAGACAGCAGTGCTAATCACTGTGCCACCATGCCCGAAAAAGACAATTGCATTTCATCCCTGGGTGGGATCGAACCACCACCCTTTTGGTTAACAGCCGAATGCACTAACCAATTGTGCCACAGAGACTACATATCATGACTGAGGTGTATAAGATTATGAGAGGTATGGATAGGTTGAGTAGGGAGCAGCTGCTCCCTTTGGTTGAGGGGTCAATCACGAGAGGGCGTAGTTTTAGGGTGAAGGGCAGGAGATTCAGAGGGGATTTGAGAAACATTTGAGACCAGAAACTTCCAATCTTTAAAAGCTATTTGGATGAACACTTGAAATGTCATAACATTCAAGGATATGGGACAAGTGCAGGAAAATGGGATGAGCAAAACTTTAGTCTTAGTTATTGTTGGTTCAGACTCGAAGGGCCAAAGGGCCTTTCCTGTGCTGTATGACTAAAGCATGACTTTAGTGTTAGTTATTGTTGGTTCAGACTCGATGGGCCAAAGGGCCTTTCCTGTGCTGTATGACTCTATGGGCGGAATTTTACGTATTCATCATACTGGCATTGTGGCAGGAAAATGTGTTCGTAAAGTCGGGTGTGATGCCACCAACGGGAATGGCGTCCGTTTTTGTGCCCATTCCCATTTTACCAAGAAAAAAGATCAGGACCCCGCCCAAAACGAGCGAAATATCAATTTGCATTTTTTTGCATTCATCACTATTTAATTAGTGAGCTTCACTCCCAATTGTACCAGCTCACCTGCCTTAACCAGCTAGTTCACTGCAGCCGGATCGGCCAGGAAACCACCTCAAGCATAAACATAGAAAAGAAACATAGAAAAACTGCAGCACAAAACAGGCCCTTCGGCCCCACAAGTTGTGGCGAACATATCCCTACCTTCCAGGCCAACCTATAACTGACCACTGAGCTCAGTGCCTGGCTGAAAGTTTGAAGGTCTAAGCGCAACCCCAGTAACACTTCATTGCGTTCCTGGAGCTGCCTCTCCATAATAGTCACCAATCTCTCAATGGATGCGGCTGTGCACTCAGAGCTCAGGGTCACCATAGCGCTCATGACCCACAAGGATTCCTCCTTGACAAAAACCATGGCATGCAGAACCTCAGGGATCTCCACCAGATCTCCCTGTGCACCCAGCGTTTGCCACCATATGGTCAATTCCAGAGGCTCATTTCTCTTGTACTCAGCATGGTTCTTGTCCCCAGCAGTCCTCCCATTGCTCTGGACACGCCTTATCTTCACCATCTGCACCTGCGAGCAGTAAGTGCTGTCACTGCTGTGCCCTAACAACTCTCCTGACACAGTACCAGCCACCGGTGTGCATAGATCTGCGCTGGTGCTGAGAAATGGTGTACCACACATGCATCCCTCAATATCTCAGGTGTCAGGTGGGGGTCATCTGCCTGCTGGCAGGCTCTGACCGATGGCTCATTTGAGGGATGGAAACAAAGAGTTACATTCATTAGTCATTATCACACAGGTTACATCTCACTCAGTACATGCTTGCCATCACATTTGGCCTTAGTTGCAGTTAGGCTTCCCGGTGCATAACTGAGGTTGATCTGATGGAGTGGAGCCTCCACCATCACCTTCACCCTGAATGTCACATGTTTCAGCCCGATGGGCTGTTAACTTTCTCAAAGACGCCAGCCTCTCCGTGGCCAGACGGCATGATGCCTTGCTCCCCTCCAGCTCCAGGGCTCCCAGCTCATAGCTGGAGAGGATTCCTCTGCAAATCAGTGTAGACGTCCAATGGGTGCTGAAACCTTCGCCTCCAATTCCATACCATGCTCCCAGCTGCACCTCCTCCACCTCTCTCTCAAATTCAAAACACCCCCTAGAAATTTGAAAATATTAATATCCCCTTGCAGACCTGAACCTTTGATGGATTAGAGGCTGCTGATTCACCCCTCAAGTCATAGGACGCAAAGGTACATGTGTGATCTGAGACTGCATGGAACCCACACACTTGATCGCAACCATTGATGACCACTCTCCTTTGTGCCCCATTCAGCACAATGTCCACTCTGTACTCACCAGTGCTGAACACAGGAGGTCATTGAATCTTTTCAGCATTGGATCCAGGTTCTCCAGACAAGGTCATGCTCACTGGCCTCTGCTGCCACCTTGGTCCATGCATCCTGGTGAGATGGGGTAGCCTCCTCCTCTTATCCAAGCATCAAAACGTCCGTCCTGACCGTGCCTGCCTCTACCAGAGCTCGGAGGCAGTTATCTGGAAAACGGGGTACTTGCTGGCTGCCCAAACTCCCCTCCCACCTGTTGTAAACTCTTGCTGCTGCCATTGCTCTTTCAGGTATTTTTCTGCCGCCTGCTTTTGAAGTTTGCGGTGGGCTGCAATTGGACACGGCCCCCACCGGACCCACTCCACCAATTCGGCCGTGATTTGCTTGTGGTGTAATATCACAAGTTTCAATTGGATTCGGGCAAGAACGGGATCCGCGGCCGCTTCTGGTTCTACTCGCCAAGTGCGCAAGTCAAGGGTGAAATTCTACCCATAAAGTAAATTTTAATATTCTTACGTCTAGTCAAAACATTTAAGTGGAGAGAAACCCCTGAAGGTTTGAGAAATCAAAATTTCAATAAATGTCCTAAATTCACCATCAAGATTGGTGATAGAGTAGAATTAGTCAGAGATCTAAACGTCTCTCTCCTCAACCTAGGGAATGAAATCGAACAGAGAAGAACCTATAAAGAGGGAAACGAGAAGGTTCTTCAGAAATTTTCTAATTCTAGTGTGGGACGACTGCTAAGCTAGACTATAAGTTTCCTTCTTGAGATACACATTCACTTGTAGGTGCCACTACAGTGGACAGGACCAGGTTAGTTACACAGGACTGAGACCTTGTTGCCAAAGAAGCAACAAGAAACATAGAAGCATAGAAAAACTACAGCACAAAACAGGCCCTTCGGCCCCACAAGTTGTGCCGAACATATCCCTACCTTTTAGGCCTACCTATAACCCTCCATCCTATTAAGTCCCATGTACTCATCCAGGAGTCTCTTAAAAGACCCTATTGAGTTTGCCTCCACCACCACTGACGGCAGCCGATTCCACTCGCCCACCACCCTGTGTGTGTAAAACTTACCCCTAACATTTCCCCTGTACCTACCCCCCAGCACCTTAAACCTGTGTCTTCTCGTAGCAGCCATTTCGACCCTGGGAAAAAACCTCTGAGAGTCCACCCGATCTATGCCTCTCAACATCTTATATACCTCTATTAGGTCTCCTCTCATCCTACATCTCTCCAAGGAGAAAAGACCGAGCTCCCTCAGCCTATCCTCATAAGGCATGCCACTCAATCCAGGCAACATCCTTGTAAATCTCCTCTACACCCTTTCAATCTTTTCCACATCCTTTCTGTAATGAGGCGACCAGAACTGAGCACAGTACTCCAAGTGGGGTCTGATGAGGGTCTTATATAGCTGCATCATTATCCCCGGACTCCTTAACTCAATCCCTCGATTGATAAAGGCCAGCACACCATATGCCTTCTTAACCACCCCCTCCACCTGCGGGGCCGATTTTAGAGTCCTGTGGACCTGGACCCCAAGGTCCTTCTGATCCTCTACAGTACTAAGAGTCTTTCCCTTTATATTGTACTCCTTCATCCCATTTGACCTGCCAAAATGGACCACGACGCATTTATCTGGGTTGAAGTCCATCTGCCACTTCTCCGCCCAGTCTTGCATCCTATCTATGTCCCTCTGTAACTTCTGACATCCCTCCAGACTATCCACAACCCCACCAACCTTGGTGTCGTCGGCAAACTTACCAACCCATCCCTCCACTTCCTCATCCAGGTCATTTATGAAAATGACAAACAGCAAGGGTTCCAGAACAGACCCCTGGGGCACACCACTGGTGACCAACCTCCATTTAGAAAAAGACCCATCTATACCTACTCTCTGCCTCCTTTGGGCAAGCCAGTTCTGGATCCACAGGGCAGCAGCCCCTTGGATCCCATGCCCCCTCACTTTTTCTAGAAGCCTTGCATGGGGGACCTTATCGAACGCCTTGCTAAAATCCATATAAACCACATCTACCGCTTTCCCTTTGTCAATGTGTTTATTCACATTTTCGAAGAACTCCACCAGGCTCGTAAGGCACGATCTGCCTTTGACAAAGCCATGCTGAGTATTCTTGAGCATACTAAACCTCTCTAAATGATCATAAATCTTGTCCCTCAGGATCTTCTCCATCAGCTTACCAACCGCTGAGGTTAGACTCACCGGTCGATAATTTCCTGGGCTATCCCTATTCTCCTTCTTGAAAATAGGAACCACATCCGCAATCCTCGAATCGTCCGGCACCTCTCCCGTCTCCATCGAAGACGCAAAGATGATCGCCAGAGGCTCTGCAATCTCTTCCCTCGCCTCCCACAGTAACCTGGGGTACATCCCATCCGGACCCGGCGACTTATCTGTCTTGATGCTATTCAAAGATTCCAGCGCAACCTTTTTGTTAAAGTCCACATACTCAATCTTTTCAGTCCACCGCAAGCCCGCAGTACATCCACCCAGGTCCTTCTCCTCTGTGAAAACTGAGGCAAAATACTCATTAAGCACCTCTGCCATTTCTATTGGTTCCATACAGACTTTCCCACCTTCACCTTTTATAGGCCCTATTCCTTCACGTCTCATCCTTTTACTCTTCACATATTTATAGAACGCATTAGGGTTTTCCTTAATCCTACCTGCCAGGGCCTTCTCGTGACCCTTTCTGGCTCTCCTAATTTCCTTCTTTAGTCCCCTCCTACAAGCCGTATACTCATCTAGATCCCAATCTTCACCAAGTTCTCTGAACCTTTTGCACGCTTTCCTTTTCTTCTCGACTAGGTCCCGCACAGCTTTCGTGCACCACGGTTCCTTTAACCTACCAACACCTCCCTGTCTGCTCAGAACGTTGTCCTGTAGAACTCTTTGTATGTGGACATACAACAGAGTATGTGGACTTTGACCTGGTGTTGTTAAACTTCTTACTGTAGAACTCTAGACAGACATTCCTTGAAAAACTGCCACCTCTCTTCAGTACATTTCCCCGAGAATACCTCCTTCCAATTTACTCCTCTAATTTGCTGCCTTATGTCTTCATATTTCCCCTTACTCCATATAAACGCTTTCCTAGCTTGCCTGATCCTCTCTTTTTCCAATGCAAGCATAAAGGAGATAGAGTTATGATCGCTATCCCCAAGATGCTTTCCCACTGAGAGATCTGACACCTGTCCAGGTTCATTGGTCAGTATCAGATCAAGTACAGCCTCTCCTCTTGTAGGCTTGTCCACATGCTGTGTCAGGAAACCCTCCTGAACACACCTAATGAACTCTTCCCCATCCAATCCCCTTACCCTAGGGATATTCCAATCTATGTTTGGGAAATTAAAGTCTCCCATCACAGCAACTCTGCTATTACCGCATCTCTCCAGGATCTGTTTCCCTATCTGCTCCTCCACCTCCCTGTTACTATTGGGCGGCCTATAGAAAACTCCCAGCAAAGTGATCGACCCCTTCCCTCTCCGAACTTCCATCCACAGAGGCTCTGTGGACAATCCCTCCACAGCATACACCTTCTCTACAGCTGTGACACTATCCCTGATCAACAGTGCACTCCGCCCCCTCTCTTGCCTCCCTCCCTGTCCTTCCTGAAACATCTGAATCCCGGCACCTGTAGTATCCAGTCCTGTCCCTGAGACATCCAAGTCTCCGTAATGGCCACCACATCACACTTCCAGGCAGCAATCCACGCTCTGAGCTCATCCCCTTTATTCATTATACTCCTGGCATTAAAGTAAACACATCTCAATCCTTTGGTCTGAGCTCTCCCCTTCTCTATCCCCCGTCCATCCTCCCTCTTGCACCGTCTATAACCCTTCTTTGTTTGCGAGCTAACTTCCTCGCTCCCAGTCACCTCGTCTCGATCCCCTCCCCCCAACCCTGTGAATGGTAGTAATTGCTTACTACCATTCACAGGGCTGTGATCCAATTTGATGGTTGTAGGATCACATTGCTCTGTCTGGTGCAGAAGGTGAAGTTGCATGAGATCAGAGGTGAGCTAGCAAGGTGGGTACAAAACTGGCTCGGTCAAAGAAGACAGAGGGTAGCAGTGGAAGGGTGCGTTTCTGAATGGAGGGCTGTGACAAGTGATGTTCACAGTAAGAAGTTTAACAACACCAGGTTAAAGTCCAACAGGTTTATTTGGTAGCAAAAGCCACACAAGCTTTCGGAGCCCCACACCCCTTCTTCAGCTGAGTGGGAATTCTGTTCACAAACAGAATGAATGAACACCACTCGACAATCACCAGGCAAGACTGTTCTCTTCCTGTTGGGGAGCACTTCAGCGGTCACGGGCATTCGGCCTCTGATATTCGGATAAGCGTTCTCCAAGGCGGCCTTCACGACACATGACGGCGCAGAGTCACTGAGCAGAAACTGATAGCCAAGTTCCGCACACATGAGGACGGCCTCAACCGGGATATTGGGTTAATGTCACACTATTTATAATCCCCACAGCCTGCCTGGACCTGCAGAGTTTCACTGGCTGTCCTGTCTGGAGACAATACACATCTCTTTAGCCTGTCTTGATGCTCTCTCCATTCACATTGTTTGTATCTTAAAGACTTGATTAGCTGTAAGTATTCGCATTCCAACCATTATTCATGTAAATTGAGTATGTGTCTTTATATGCCCTGTTTGTGAACAGAATTCCCACTCACCTGAAGAAGGGGCTTGGGGCTCCGAAAGCTTGTGTGGCTTTTGCTACCAAATAAACCTGTTGGACTTTAACCTGGTGTTGTTAAACTTCTTACTGTGTTTACCCCAGTCCAACGCCGGCATTTCCACATCATGACAAGTGGTGTTCCTCAGGGATCAGTACTGGGACCTTTGCTATTTGTAATATATATAAATGATTTGGAGGAAAATGTAACTGGTTTGATTAGTAAGTTTGCGGACGAGTTTGTGTGAAGTTTGTGTGTAAGTTTGTGTGAAGCACTGCTGCTTCACAGCTCCAGGGACCTGGGTTCGATTCCTGGCTTGGGTCACTGTCTGTGTGGAGTTTGCACATTCTCCTCGTGTCTACATGGGTTTCCTCCAGGTGCTCCGGTTTCCTCCCACAGTCCAAAGATGTGCAGGTTAGATTGATTGGCCATGTTAAAATTGCCCCTTAGTGTCCTGAGATGCGTAGGTTAGAGGGGTTAGTGGGTAAATATATGGGGGTTGGGCCTGGGTGGGAGTGTGGTCGGTGCAGACTCGACAGGCCAAATGGTCTCTTTCTGCACTGTAGGGTTTCTATGATTGATTTTATATTATGTATGACACAAAGGTTGGTGGATTTGCGGTTAGCGATGAGGACCATCAGAGGATACAGCAGGATATAGATCGGTTGGAGACTTGGGTGGAGAGATGGAAGATGGAGTTTAATCTGGACAAATGTGAGATGATGCATTTTGGGTACAGAAAAGATTTACCAGGATGTTGCCTGGTATGGAGGGCATTAACTATGAGGAGAGATTGGAGAAACTTGGTTCGGAGCGACAGAGGTTGAGGGGAGACCTGATAGAAGTCTACAAGATTATGAGAGGCATGGACAGAGTGGATAGTCAGAAGCTTTTTCCCAGGGTGGAAGAGTCAATTACTTGGGGGCATAGGTTTAAGGTGCGAGGGCCCAAGATTTAAAGGAGATGTACGAGGCAGATATTTTACACAGAGGTGCCTGGAACTCGTTGCCGGGGGAGGTACTGGAAGCGGATACGGTAGTGACTTTTAAGGGGCGTCTTGACAAGTACATGAATAGGATGGAAATAGAGGGATATGGTCCCCGGAAGGGTAGGGGGTTTTAGTTAAGTTGGGCAGCATGGTCGGTGCAGGCTTGGAGGGCCGAAGGGCCTGTTCCTGTGCTGTAATTTTCTTTGTTCTTTGTTCTTTGTCTGTCACATGCTACTTCCACTGTTTAGCAAGTATGTAGTCCTCTGGTGAAACTTCATCAAGTTGATATCTCATTTTTAGTTATGCTTCTCCTGGAATGCCCTCCTGCATTCTTCATTGAACCAGAGTTAATGGTAATGTTACAGTAGGAGGTACGTCACGCCATGAAGTTACACCTGCCAAAGAGAGAAACGTGTCCATGCTCTCTTATAGGAGGTTCATCATTAACTGCTGAATTATATCAGAAAGCTAATTTCTCTTCGATATTGAAATGTATTTTAGAATGGTGGTTAGTCTTAACTGTACTTTGATATTTTCAGTTTCCTCAGCACTGGAAAACTCCAAATATGCATTCAATTAAGTTTATACAAAATCAAAAAAGGCACATACAGCATGGAAGAAATGACTGTGATAAACACTTTCAACCCACCACAGGAAGTATTTGTAATAGGTATGTATTTCACAGCAAGCCTATTTGAGAGGAGGAAGCTCCATAATAATGCCCTCCTTTTTGACCTCCTCGGTAGGTCACAACATTGGCATCTATGGTTTGTTTTGTACAACACAACCTGACACTAATCGTGGCGGGAGACTTTCCTTCCCCACAAATACAATGAACAATACTGTTAGTTGCAGTTTGCTTACTGGAGCTTTGAAAATAGTTACTGAGTTCTCGGCACAATATGCACTTATTGTTTTGCTTACCTATTTCCCTAGCTCCCCTTTCTTTCCTCCCCATCAAAGTTTCAATATCAAAGAGAAATGAGCTTTCTAATATAATTCGGCAGTTAATGGTGAACCTCCTATAAGAGAGCATGGCATCACTTATTTAATATAGAACATAGAACATAGAACATTACAGCGCAGTACAGGCCCTTCGGCCCTCGATGTTGCGCCGACCTGTGAAACCAATCTAAAGCCCATCTAACCTACACTATTCCAATATCATCCATATGTTTATCCAATGACCATTTAAATGCCCTTAATGTTGACAAGTCCACTACTGCTGCAGGCAGGGCATTCCACGCCCTTACTACTCTCTGAGTAAAGAACCTACCTCTGACATCTGTCCTATATCTATCACCCCTCAATTTAACGCTATGTCCCCTCATGCTAGCTACCACCATCCGCGGAAAAAGGCTCTCACTATCCACCCTATCTAATCCTCTGATCATCTTGTATGCCTCTATTAAGTCACCTCTTAACCTTCTTCTCTCTAACGAAAACAACCTCAAGTCCCTCAGCCTTTCCTCATAAGACCTTCCCCCATACCAGGCAACATCTTAGTAAATCTCCTCTGCACCCTTCCCAATGCTTCCACATCCTTCCTATAATGCGGTGACTAGAACTGTACTCAATACTCCAAGTGCGGCCGCACCAGAGTTTTGTACAGCTGCAACATGACCTCCTGGCTCCGAAACTCAATCCCTCTACCAGTAAAAGCTAACACTCCGTACGCCTTCTTAACAACCCTATTAACCTGGGTGCCAACTTTCAGGGATCTATGCACATGGACACCGAGATCTCTCTGTTCATCCACACTACCAAGTATCTTACCATTAGCCCAGTACTCTGTATTCCTGTTACTCCTTCCAAAGTGATTCACCTCACACTTTTCCGCATTGAACTCCATTTGCCACCTCTCAGCCCAGCACTGCAGCTTATCTATGTCCCTCTGTAACCTGAAACAACCTTCCGCACTGTCCACAACTCCACCGACTTCAGTGTCATCCGCAAATTTACTAACCCATCCTTCTACGCCCTCATCCAGGTCATTTATAAAAATGACAAACAGCAGTGGCCCCAAAACAGATCCTTGCGGTACGCCACTAGTAACTGAACTCCAGGATGAACATTTCCCATCAACCACCACCCTCTGTCTTCTTACAGCTAGCCAATTTCTGATCCAAACCGCTAAATCACCCTCAATCCCATGCCTCCATATCTTCTGCAATAGCTTACTGTGGGGAACCTCATCAAACGCTTTACTGAAATCCATATACACCACATCAACTGCTTTACCCTCATCCACCTCTTTGGTCACCTTCTCAAAGAACTCAATAAGGTTTGTGAGGCATGACCTACCCTTTGGGTGGCATGGTAGCACAGTGGTTAGCACTGCAGCTTCACAGCTCCAGGGTCCCGGGTTCGATTCCCGGCTCGGGTCACTGTCTGTGTGGAGTTTGCACATTCTCCTCGTGTCTGCGTGGGTTTCCTCCGGGTGCTCCGGTTTCCTCCCACAGTCCAAAGATGTGCGGGTTAGGTTGATTGGCCAGGTTAAAAATTGCCCCTTAGAGTCCTGAGATGCGTAGGTTAGAGGGATTAGCGGGTAAAATATGTGGGGGTAGGGCCTGGGTGGGATTGTGGTCGGTGCAGACTCGATGGGCTGAATGGCCTCCTTCTGCACTGTAGGGATTCTATTCTATTCTATGAAAACTGTGTCATAGTATCACCAGTCCCACAGAAGATGCACAGACATGTCCCCTGACCAAAATGTAGAATATTGAGAAAACTGAAAAAGGAAAGATTGGACAATTAGTTCTTTGGTAATACTGAACTTGAATATTGTTCAAAAAAGAGACATGCTGTCAAAAATAAAAGCAAATTACTGCGGATGCTGGAATCTGAAACCAAAAGAGAAAATGTTGGAAAATCTCAGCAGGTCTGGCAGCATCTGTACGGAGAGAAAAGAGCTGACATTTCGAGCCCAGATGACCCTTTGTCAAAGCTTTGACATGTCGTCAAAGTTTTTCATCATGCACTCATCAGGGCAGACACAAGAATACTAAATTCGAAAGGGAGGAATAATTTATACTGTTGAGAAAAGGGTGCTGATTGGCTGGCAAGTTGACTCTAATTGGCTGAAGCATTGCCAAGGCAAATACAACAGGGAATTATTGACCACACTCTTTTGTTTAATTTTAAAAAAGGAAAAAGGAACTTAGTTAGGTACTGCATCTGTTTTTGAATTAAACCTAAGGGTGGGAGACAATATCTCCTGGTTCTTTTGTCATGGCAACATCTCAACCAATCAGAATCAACCAATCAGCATTCTTTTCTCTTGCGGTATAAATTGTTGCTCCCTTTAAAATTTGGTATTCTTGCATCAGCAGGCCCTAATCAGTCTATTCTACTGGGCCAGCCCGCTCCCCATGGAAATCTCGCTGATTTTCCAGCAGCGCCTGATACACTGGAGTCGGGAATCAGTGCTCAGGCCTAACAGGTGGGAGCAGCATTTAAGTGTCCCTTGCAGCACTTGACCTCATTTCAGCCAGCACCACCGCTGCCAGAAGAGCTGCCCCAAGATTCTTGGATACTGATGTGAACTGGATGTTGGACGCTATGGAAGAGAGGAGGGCCAGCTTCTTTCCAAGGGTTGGCAGGAGACTACCAGCCAATGTTGCAGCAGAGGCCTGGGAAGCAGTGACAGAGGCAACAAGCTCCAGCAGCATCACCAGGAGGACCTCACTTCAATGCAGCAAGAAGATGAATGACTTCCTTCGAGCTGCAAGGGTGGGTACCCACCTGCCTGCTCCTGGCATCATTTCTGTCCCTAACCTCTGGCATCTCGCCTTAAACTCTTACAACCTTCAAACACCTGAACTATCCTTCTCTCCCTCCGATGGCATGGTGGCACAATGGTTAGCGCCAGGGACCCAGGTTCAATTCTGGCCTTGGGTGACCTGCGTGGAGCTTGCACATTCTCCCTGTGTCTGTGTTTCCTCCGGGTGTTTCAGGTTCCTCCCAGAGTCCAAAGATGTGCAGATTAGGTGGATTGCCCCTTGCCAGGGAGATTAGTAGGGCAAATACTTGTGGTTACTAGGATACCCTCCAGCCTTGTGAGCAGACCCGTGGATACTGCCAACCATGGGATCCAAGGGGCTGTTGCCTTGTGGATCCAGAACTGGCTTGCCTGCAGAAGGCAGAGAGTGGCTGTGGAGGGGTCTTTCTCTGCATGGAGGTCAGTGACCAGTGGAGTGCCCCAGGGATCTGTTCTGGGACCCTTGCTGTTTGTCATTTTCATAAATGACCTGGATGAGGAAGTGGAGGGATGGGTTGGTAAGTTTGCTGATGACACCAAGGTAGGTGGTGTTGTGGATAGTTTGGAGGGATGTCAGAAGTTGCAGCGAGACATAGATAGAATGCAAGACTGGGCGGAGAAGTGGCAGATGGACTTCAACCCGGATAAGTGTGTGGTGATCCATTTTGGCAGATCCAATGGGATGAAGCAGCAGTATAATATGAAGGGTACCATTCTTAGCAGTGTAGAGGATCAGAAGGATCTTGGGGTCCGGGTCCATAGGACTCTTAAATCGGCCTCGCAGGTGGAGGATGCGGTCAAGAAGGCGTACGGCGTACTGGCCTTCATTAATCGAGGGATTGAGTTTAGGAGTCGGGAGATAATGCTGCAGCTTTATAGGACCCTGGTTAGACCCCACTTGGAGTACTGCGCGCAGTTCTGGTCACCTCATTACAGGAAAGATGTTGAAGCCATTGAAAGGGTGCAGAGGAGATTTACAAGGATGTTGCCTGGATTGGGGGGCATGCCTTATGAGGATAGGTTGAGGGAGCTTGGTCTCTTCTCCCTGGAGAGACGAAGGATGAGAGGTGACCTGATAGAGGTTTACAAGATGTTGAGAGGTCTGGATAGGGTAGACTCTCAGAGGCTATTTCCAAGGGCTGAAATGGTTGCTACGAGAGGACACAGGTTTAAGGTGCTGGGGGGTAGGTACAGAGGAGATGTCAGGGGTAAGTTTTTCACTCAGAGGGTGGTGGGTGAGTGGAATCGGCTGACGTCGGTGGTGGTGGAGGCAAACTCGTTGGGGTCTTTTAAGAGACTTCTGGATGAGTACATGGGATTTAATGGGATTGAGGGCTATAGATAGGCCTAGAGGTGGGGATGTGATCGGCGCAACTTGTGGGCCGAAGGGCCTGTTTGTGCTGTGGCTTTCTATGTTCTATGTTCTATTAACCCAGGCCATCACCCTGCTGTGATGTAACGGTGACCTTTGGAGCCAGGGAGGGGGGTCCAGTTCATGGGATGGGGGGAAATGATTGAGGGGAAGGTGTGCCAAGGGACTGAGGAAGGAAGGGTCTGACGATATGGGAGGAGTTGGGGATTGAGCTGCCAGCCAATGATCACCCTAGGTGACACATCTGGAGCCAATGAGGGGCTCTCTGGTCCTTCGGCCATAGTAAGAGTTTTAACAACACCAGGTTAAAGTCCAACAGGTTTATTTGGTAGCAAATACCATTAGCTTTCGGAGCGCTGCTCCTTCGTCAGATGGAGTGGAAATGTGCTCTCAAACAGGGCACACAGACACAAAATCAAGTTACAGAATACTGATTAGAATGCGAATCCCTACAGCTAACCATGAGAGCACCATGAGAAATGAGAGCTAATGGTATTTGCTACCAAATAAACCTGTTGGACTTTAACCTGGTGTTGTTAAACTTCTTACTGTGCTTACCCCAGTCCAACGCCGGCATCTCCACATCATGACTACCTTCGGCCATAGCCATGGCCTGTGCAGCCTCCTCCAGCTCCTCCCTGGCCTCCTCCTTCACCATTCCTGGTAATCCTCCTCCACCATCATATCACCCCGCTGTTGTGTCAAGTGCAGGACACAGCAAACGACATGATCCGAATGACCCTCTGGGGCTGTATTGAAGAGCCCTGCCAGAGCGGTTCAGACAGTATCTTCAGAAAGCCTATTCACTGT
Organism: Mustelus asterias; assembly: GCF_964213995.1. NCBI lineage: Eukaryota > Metazoa > Chordata > Chondrichthyes > Carcharhiniformes > Triakidae > Mustelus > Mustelus asterias. The sequence goes on along the minus strand of NC_135815.1, from coordinate 63,314,011 downwards.
TCTACAATGTTCCTGGTGGCAGAGAGGGCCTCATTGTAGCAAGTCTCTGCCTCGGTCTAGGGTCTCCGCACAGGTTCAATTAGCCTTGACCTTAGCGGGTAACTCTTATCCCCCACTAGCCAGCCCCTCAGCCGAGGGTTACCTTCAAACGCAGTGGGTATCTCCCTCCGACTGTTCCAGGATGAATGAGTCATGCACGGTTCCAGGATAATATGCACAGATGTACATGATGTTCAGTACACCTGCTGTATGTTCAAGGATTGGTATCCCTTCCTGTTAATGAAGGGCATTCCCTGTCGATATGCTGCTTTAAGGGTGACATTGTGCCAACCCCATGGTCTGGGGGCCATAGTTCTATGGCTTTTTTCAGGTCCAGGTTCGACTCTGTTAATAGCCTTTGGGTCGCTAAATTATTTATGCCACTAAGTGATCTCTCAGCATTTCAGGTAATGCTGGCCCGTACTCACAGTGTTCCGCCAATTTACGCAATTGTGTCAAAGATTCCGTTACTGGTTCCACAGAAAGTCTGCTTATTGTGTTGAACCTATACCGTTAGAAGTCTCACAACACCAGGCTAAAGTCTAACAGGTTTATTTGGAATCACGAGCTTTTGGAGCACTGCTCCTTCATCAGGTGAGTGGAGAGGTGGGTTCACAAACACGGCACATATAGACAGAGACACAATGCAAGGTAATGGTTGGAATGTGAGTACAGGTAAACAAGTCTTTACAGGTACAGACAGTGCGAGTGGAGAGAGGGATAATCACAGGTTAAAGAGGTGTGAATTGTCTCAAGCCAGGATAGTTAGTAGGATTTTGCAAGCCCAGGCCAAATAGTGGGGCTTACATGTAGTGTGACATGAACGCAGGATCCCGGTTGAGGCCGTCCTCATGCATGAGGAACTTGGCTTTCTGTTTGGCGATTCTGCGTTGTAGTGTGTCTTGAAGGATGCCTTGGAGAACGCTTACCTGAAGATCGGAGGCTGAATGCCCTTGACTGCTGAAGTGTTCCCCAACTGGAAGGTAACACTCCTGCCTGGTGATTGTCATGAGGTGTCCATTCATTTGTTGTCATAGTGTCTGCATGGTCTCGCTGATGCGCCACACCTCGGGACATAATTTCCTGCAGCATATGAGGTAGACAACACATGAGTATGTACCGTGTACCTGGTGGGTGGTGTTCTCACATGCGGTGGTGGTGGTATCCGTGTCAATGATCTGGCATGTTTTGCAGAGGTTGCAGTGGCAGGGTTGTGTGGTGTCGTAGTTGCTGTTCTCCTGAAGGCTGGGTAGTTTGCTGCAAACAATGTTCTGTTTGAGGTTGTGCAGTGGTTTGAAGGCAAGTAGGGATGGCCTTGGTGAGAAGTTCATCTTTATCAATGACATGTTGAAGGCTTCGAAGAAGATGTTGTAGTATCTCTGTTCCGGAGAAGGACTGGATGACGAAGTCTGTCGGTCATGTCCCGTGTTTGACTTCTGAGGAGGTTGGTGCAGTTTTTCGCTGTAGCGCGCCGGAACTGTCAATCGTTGAGTCGAGCACCAAATCCTGTTCTTACGAGGGCATCTTTCAGCCTGGTGTTGTGAGACTTCTTACTGTGCCCACCCCAGTCCAACGCCATCATCTCCACATCATGAACCTATAGTATATTATAGTATAACAGATGGCTTGAGATCATAATGATTTGTTACTAATTCACCAAAAGTTTTAGAATCCGGTGTTGCTGGATATGTCAAACTCATTATAATGCTGAAAGTTGAAGCCCCACAAGTGGTCATTAGATGACCTTTTTTTGGTTATCAGCTTCTACTCAGTTAGCCCAGAAGAAGTATTTCATTTACACGGCATAGTGTGGCCAGTCCTCAAACCCGCATCATATGGTTTTAACTTCCCAAACAGTGGCATTTTAAAATCCTACCAGTCTTACCAGGTCTGTTGAGCAGTAAAGTTACCCAAAATGTTCCTTGTACCTTGTCACCAGTGTAAAAACTCAGGAAGTTGATTGGAAAAGGAACAATGTTTTATTCTTAAATCAAAAGTTAAACTACAATCTTGTGGTGTGTATAACATGAATCCCGTCCGGGGCGACAGATCACTGGACTCGCTCAGGGATCCACTTTATCAAGGGCTCGGGATACGAGTTCCACCTGAGCCAGTAATCACTTATTTCAACAGGAAGTCGTGTTCCACAACTCCCACAGGGAGATCAATTGAGGATTCCCCATGTAAGCCCTGAGGGTTGTCACAGATAGAAATTTCACACATGTACTGGTCAAAACCCCGAGGGTGCTGATGAAAAGCAAGGAATATAAAATCAGATTATGGAAATCTGCAAAAACATTTTTCCCTACATGTCCTGTCTTAACACACAATCAGCTCATCAAATCTGTACATTTTTCTCCACATATGGTATCTTAAAAATGAAAATCAGTTCCAATCTTTAAGTTTTTTTGTTGCACTTCAATTTTAATCGCATCTGTCAACTTGGCTGCAGCAGTGAAATTAAAGATAACCAAAAAGCCTGAAGAGATAAGATGCCCTAGATGTTAACATCCTGTTTCCTCTGATCGTGCAAATGCAACAGGAGTGGAACACTCCTTGCTCAGAAGCGGAAAAGAAACTCGAGCTCCAATTTTAGTTCAGGATATGAATCAGGCAGGTAGGGGCCAAGATAAGCAGAGAATTGTCCTGATCTTGGCAATATGAGGCCAGAGCAATTTTGTTCCTTTGGCCTTCTTTATACTATGTCTATTGGTCATTTTTGTCATATAATCATCTGGTATTCACAGAGTTAATGTGGGCTGAATACAGTACCGCCCATACTGATATAAGAAGACACAAGGTCCAAAGCTAGCATCACTGTGGTGTTGACCAGGGACGTGTTAAAATCTAGGCATGCAAATTGTGCCTTGCCTGCACCCTGCATTATATATATGTATATGGTTACAAAGACTTGTTGCTAACATACAGAATATTACAAAGACTTCCATATCAGCCATGTTCTGTAACCAACATCATCACGATAATTTTCCCACACAAAACTGGTAGGGTGTTGGCAAATGGCCAAGGTAAGTATGTTGGGTACCAGGAGGATCTGCCAAGACTCAAATATTCCTCAGACGTTTTAAGTTTTATGGAGCAGATTTAGGAAAGTCTCATGACGGAGTGGGAAAGTATGGGAGCATGGGCTTCAGGGTGTGAGAGGCCTGACCTTTTCTCATGGAGCCTGGGACTTTATTGTTCCTCTTGGACTTATAGGTAAACTTATAGTTGAAAAAAGGTTTTTAAAAAACTCATGGGGCCTAATTGTTCTGGCTCCTCTTCGCAATAGGGTGACCCAGTGGAAAAGCCACATTTGCTTCCCCGCTGAGACAACCAATTCGCTACTGCGCATGCATTTCACACCACTGCCAGAGTTGGATTTTAACCCTTAGATGGTTAGCTGGCAGGGTAGGACGAGGCAGACTGTGGTGAACCATCGTTGGTTCCCACTGGATAGTACTGAGCCAGGGTCTGGCCAGTGCTACAAGGATGTACATATGTTACTGTTGGGTTAGGGATGGGTTGTGCTACTTGCTGCTGTTGGGGTTAGGGTGGGGTTGTTACACCTTTGTATTGTGGTGTTGTGGTACATCCCAGTCGGGCTCCGCCTCCTGGGAGAGGTACAAAGGTCCCTGCTCTGGCTGGGACCCCTCAGTCTGGGATCGTGTATATAATTGTTGGCTGCTTCGTTACAGCAAATAAAAGCCTTTATTTCCTGAGCATCTAGCTTCGTGTATGATAACGCGCATCACAGACAATGCAAGAATTTTCCAGGTTTGTGGCAAAAGTTTTCCACAACAATTCCTGCATGCAGCCAGCTGACTCGGAAAAAGAGGTACAGCATCATCTGAAACGAACTCAAGTTCAAGCTGGCATGAACTGCTTAAAGCCAACCTGCAACTCTAAAAGATGGGTTGCATTTTGACTGAAACACAAACTGAAAGTCACAATGAGTTTCAGCTGGGAAAGATGACACAATATGGCAGGGAGTGGGCTCCAAGATTGTCCCTCAGTAAAACGAAGGAGATAGTCATTGACTTCAGGAAACATATTGGAGGACATCCCCATGACTACATCAACAGTGATGAAGTGGAAATGGTCAACAGCTTCAGGTTTTTAGGTGTCCAGATCACTAACAACCTGTCCTGGTCCCTCCATGCAGACAGTATAGTTAAGAAAGCCCACCAACGTCTCTACTTTCTTCGGAGGCTAAGGAAATTTGGCATGTCAACTACAACTCTCACCAATTTTTACAGATGCACCGTAGAAAGCATCCTTTCCAGATGTATCGCAGCTTGCTATGGCTCCTACTCTGACCAAGACTGTAAGAAACTACAAAGGGTCGAGAACGAAGCCGAGTCCATCACTCAAACCAGCCTCCCACCCATTGACTCTGTCTACAATTCCCGCTGCCTCGGAAAAGCAGTCAGCATAATTAAGGACCCCATGCACTCCAGACATACTCTCTTCCACCTTCTTCCGTCAGGAAAATGATACAAAAGTCTGAGGACACGTACCAACCAACTCAAGAACAGCTTTTTCCCTGCTGCCATCAGACTCTTGAATGGACCTAGCTTGCATTAAGTCGATCTTTCTTCTACACCCTAGCTATGACTGAAACACTACATTCTGCATTCTCTCCTTTCCTTCTCTATGTAAGGGATGCTTAGTCTGTATGGCATGCAAGAAACAATACTTGTCACTGTATACTAATGCATGTGACAATAATATATCAAATCAACTCATAAGTAGCCAATGACCCCACGAACCCCAGACATACTCTCCTCCACCTTCTTCTGTCAGGAAAAAGACACAGAAGTCTGAGATCATGTACCAGCCAACTCAAGAACAGCTTCTTCCCTGCTGCCATCAGACGTTTGAATGGACCTACCACATATTATGTTGATCTTTCTCTACACCCTAGCTTTGACTGTAACATTACATTCTGCATCCTCTCCTTTCCTTCTTCCTTATGTACTCTGTGAACAGGATGCTTTGTCTTTATAGCACGCAAGAAATAAGACTTTTCACTCTACACCGATACATGTGACAATATATCAAATCAAATCAAAGACAGAGCACTGCTGGAAGCCTTGGTGCAGGAGGTGGATAAGTGGCGTCTTCTTCCTATTGAAAATTAAAAGGCCTTCTAGAAAGGCACTATGAAAGCAATGGGAGCAGAGAGTCATTGAGATCAATGCCAGCAGTGTAACCCAAGCACCTGAATGTAAGGGGTTTCATGACCTCACATGAAGGGTCAAGGTGAATGAATGCACTTTCAAATATCACATCCTTCCAGCTTACACTGTACTCCATGCACTAACCTTATTTCACTCACTTTCCAGCAGTCTCTATCAATCATAACTCAATCTCACTTTCATAGATTCACCTCCGGTTCGCATGTTTGCATTGCTGCAAGCTTCACACCCACACTGTCTTCTTATCAGCATTGACAGACACATCACCCAAACACATTGCAACATACCCACTGACACATTTTCTTCTCTGCCACAAGACTGGCACAGAATGAAAGCAAATGGTTGCTGCCAGGCTAGTGGCTGGTGACCTGCATGAAGCATGAGTATGGCCACAGAACAGCGACACCTGGAGGGAGTGGAACACCTTGCAGTTGTATTAAATCGGAATTTACTTGTGGTGCCCACAAAATGGCGTATTCAATGGTTGCCCTCAAGATGGGGAAGCCTGCCATGGGCAAAACCATTTGCACGGTCCTTCTGCTTCTCTTTGGAAAGACAGAAAGAACGAATTCTCCTCTCTGTGCATATGGAGTGCAAATATGACCTCCTTTATAAAACAGAGGATGGTTAACTGTGAGATGTTGGTCATGTCCTACTCGATCCTGGAAGGTGATTGATGAGAAATTCTAGTCCACGGTCACCTCTCCTGTCAGTGGCCATGTCACCCTTACTTTGCTCTGAGAATATAGATCTACCTCCTCAGTAAAACAGAGAAGTTATGCACACTGTTCCTCACTCAGACAGAAGGAGGGAATTGCTTCCTCCCTGGAGACATTGGGAGGATTCTTGCTAAGAGTCTCCCTCTTCTTATTCGAGCAGTTCACCTCTGTTACCTCTACTTATTCTCCATCAAGCAGCAGGCCAAGAGGCAGAGGATCAGTCTCACTCATGAGTGGGAGCAAATGAATTGAGCAGAACCCTTCAAGTGAGAACTGCGAACTTCCCCATGTGCCACAGCATCCCTTTTAGACTCAGCAACTTTGAGTAATAATAGAAATCTCCAAGCATTTCTACTAACAACAACCAAGAAAAAACAATCAACAACTAACTGAAACTAATTGAATTAAACTTTGAATAGTGCCGGTAAGGGTGTCATTCATGCTGCTGAATGCAAGGACAACAGTGTCAGGTTGAGAAAGCACATGGAACATTAAAATCAAAGTTACATGCTGACTGACTTCACAATCTGCCTGCTCTGTGCTGTATATTATTGTGGGTGAGGAAGAGGTTGAGAGGCATAGGCTGGAATTTTACCGGCCTGCCCACCACAGGAATCAGAGCGGGCGAAGGGCAGAGCATGGGAAAGTCCGTTGACCTAAGACAGGATTTTGCGGTTTCAGGACGAGCAAGGCCATAAAATCCCACCCACTTGTGGAATTCTCTCATGCCCGCTGTGATGGCTTTAATGGCAGATGTGGGGAGAGAATTTAGCAGTAGATCCAAAAACCAGTTTCACATTGCTGTGATTTTCTGCTACAGTCTTGCATTCCACTAATGGAAATCACAAACCCTGATCGAGAAGGATTAGACCTTTATCCAGGTATCAGAATTCATTCAGAGATTCACTGAGGCATTGGACCCCCATCCAGAGATTTCACCCAGGGCTCAAGGGACATAGGTTTAAAAAAAGGGATGAGGTCCGAAAAGCAGAAAGCAAGCTGAAAAGTAGGACCTCAAAGGTAATAATCTCAGGATTACTACCAGTGCCACATGTTGGTCAGAGTAGAAACAGCAGGATTTGTAAGATGAATATGTGGCTGAAAAGATTGTGTGGGGAACGGAGGGATGGGGGGTTTCAGGTTCCCAGGGCATTGGGACCGGTACAAACTGGATGGGTTACACCTGGGCAAGACTGGGACTGATATCCTTGAGGGAGGGGGGTACTTGCTAGAGTGGTTAGGAAGGGTTTAAACGAATATGATGTGGAGATGCCGGCGTTGGACTGGGGTAAACACAGTAAGGAGTCTAACACCACCAGGTTAAAGTCCAACAGGTTTATTTGGTAGCAAATTTTGAGGAAGAGAAGGTGTTACAGGCTAATAGGCTGGAGGAAATAGATGTTTGGAGGGAGGATGTCCTGGCAGTTTTGAATAAACTGAAGGTCGATAAGTCCCCTGGGCCTGATGAAATATATCCCAGGATTCTTTGGGAGGCAAGGGATGAGATTGCAGAGCCTTTGGCTTTGATCTTTGGGTCCTCGCTGTCCACGGGGATGGTGCCAGAGGACTGGAGAATGGCGAATGTTGTTCCTCTGTTTAAGAAAGGGAATAGAAATGACCCTGGTAATTATAGACCGGTTAGTCTTACTTCGGTGGTTGGTAAATTGATGGAAAAGGTCCTTAGAGATGGGATTTACGACCATTTAGAAAGATGCGGATTAATCCGGGATAGCCAGCATGGATTCGTGAAGGGCAAGTCGTGCCTCACAAATTTGATAGAATTTTTTGAGGAGGTAACTAAGTGTGTTGATGAAGGTAGGGCAGTTGATGTCATATACATGGATTTTAGTAAGGCGTTTGATAAGGTCCCCCATGGTCGGCTTATGATGAAAGTGAGGAGGTGTGGGATAGAGGGAAAGTTGGCCGATTGGATAGGTAACTGGCTGTCTGATCGAAGACAGAGGGTGGTGGTCGATGGAAAATTTTCGGATTGGAGGCAGGTTGCTGGCGGAGTGCCGCAGGGATCAGTGCTTGGTCCTCTGCTCTTTGTGATTTTTATTAATGACTTAGAGGAGGGGGCTGAAGGGTGGATCAGTAAATTTGCTGATGACACCAAGATTGGTGGAGTAGTGAATGAGGTGGAGGGCTGTTGTAGGCTGCAAAGAGACATAGATAGGATGCAAAGCTGGGCTGAAAAATGGCAAATGGAGTTTAACCCTGATAAATGTGAGGTGATTCATTTTGGTAGGACAAATTTAAATGTGGATTACAGGGTCAAAGGTAGGGTTCTGAAGACTGTGGAGGAACAGAGAGATCTTGGGGTTCATATCCACAGATCTCTAAAGGTTGCCACTCAAGTGGATAGAGCTGTGAAGAAGGCCTATAATGTGTTAGCTTTTATTAACAGGGGGTTGGAGTTTAAGAGCCGTGGGGTTATGCTGCAACTGTACAGGACCTTGGTGAGACCACATTTGGAATATTGTGTGCAGTTCTGGTCACCTCACTATAAGAAGGATGTGGAAGCGCTGGAAAGAGTGCAGAGGAGATTTACCAGGATGCTGCCTGGTTTGGAGGGTAGATCTTATGAGGAAAGGTTGAGGGAGCTAGGGCTGTTCTCTCTGGAGCGGAGGAGGCTGAGGGGAGACTTAATAGAGGTTTATAAAATGATGAAGGGGATAGATAGAGTGAACGTTCAAAGACTATTTCCTCGGGTGGATGGAGCTATTCCAAGGGGGCATAACTATAGGGTTCGTGGTGGGAGATACAGGAAGGATATCAGAGGTAGGTTCTTTACGCAGAGAGTGGTTGGGGTGTGGAATGGACTGCCTGCAGTGATAGTGGAGTCAGACACTTTAGGAACACTTAAGCAGTTATTGGATAGGCATATGGAGCACACCAGGATGATAGGGAGTGGGATAGCTTGGCACAACATCGTGGGCCGAAGGGCCTGTTCTGTGCTGTACTGTTCTACTGTTCTACTGTTCAAACGCCACTAGCTTTCGGAGCGCTGCTCCTTCGTCAGGTGAGTGGGAGATCTGCTCATAAACAGCAAACAGGGCATATAAAGACACAAACTCAATTTACAGAATAATGAATAATGATTGGAATGCGAGTCTTTACAGCTAATCAAGTCTTAAAGGTACAGACAATGTGAGTGGAGGGAGCATTAGCATAGGTTAAAGAGATGTGTATTGTCTCCAGACAGGATAGCCAGTGAGACTTTGCAAGTCCAGGGGGTTACAGATAGTGTGACATGAACCCAAGATCCCAGTTGAGGCCGTCCTCATGTGTGCGGAACCTGGCTATCAGTCTCTGCTCAGCGACTCTGCGCTGTCGTGTGTCGTGAAGGCCGCCTTGGTGAATGCTTACCCGAATATCAGAGGCCGAATGCCCGTGACCGCTGAAGTGCTCCCCAACAGGAAGAGAACAGTCTTGCCTGGTGATTGTCGAGCGGTGTTCATTCATCCGTTGTCGCAGCGTCTGCATGGTTTCCCCAATGTACCATGCCGCGGGACATCCTTTCCTGCAGCGTATCAGGTAGACAATGTTGGCCGAGTTGCAAGAGTATGTAACAATGATGTGGAATCTGTATGGGTCGAGTTAAGAAACACCAACGGGCAAAAAACATTTGTGGGGGTGGTATACATACCACCAAACTGTAGCGGCAATGTCGGGAATGGCATTAGACAGGAAATAAGAGATGCGCAAGTTAAAGGAACATCTATAGACTTCTGGACATGACGCTGATTTCGCCAGCAATTCAGTGCTGGTGACATCATGAGAGGCGAGAAACCGGACGCGAACCCAATTTTCCGTCTCTTGCCCGATCTTACAGGCTCACCACCAAGTGATCAACCAGTGGGATGAGCCGATAAGATCGTCCCCACAGGTTTTGGTCATAGAGAATTTAAAAATTCCTCCTATTGTTGAGACTGTGCTGCTTTCCCCAGTAAGAAGTTTAACTACACCAGGTTAAAGTCCAACAGGTTTATTTGGTAGCAAAAGCCACACAAGCTTTCGGAGCCCCAAGCCCCTTCTTCAGGTGAAGAAGCCACCTTCTTGACTCACCTGAAGAAGGGGCTTGGGGCTCCAAAAGCTTGTGTGGCTTTTGCTACCAAATAAACCTGTTGGACTTTAACCTGGTGTAGTTAAACTTCTTACTGTGTTTACCCCAGTCCAACGCCGGCGTCTCCACATCATGACTGCTTTCCCTCGTCAGAGGGAAAATATCAAACTGTAAGTAACTCCTAAACAAAAGATATCCTTTTGTGAGACTGGATACATGTGCCACAAAGCTATCAAGGTGTCATAAACAAAACCCCTCACCCTGCCCATTGAACATTGAAAATGTGGGATGCTTTTGCGTTTTAAAGTTACCCAGATTAAAGAGTCAGTAAAGACTGATCCCTTATTGGTGGATTTTCATCCAAGAAATAGTCTTTTCCAGGACTGCAAGTCCCAAAGGTACCAAATTGGTTTTTCAGCTAAAAGGCACAAAACTAGAATTAGCAGGCCAATCAACAGAGCTCACACTGCACTTGCAGCTCATCTTTTAGATTCTCCAAAACTACACATTCACACATGGCTCTGCTCAGCAACATAGTGATGGGAAATCGAGTCACCAACAGTATATCATACTATAATTTTTAAAAACTAATTCCTCCGAATGCTGGCATCGAAAACAAAAGCAGAAAATGCTGGAAAAACTCACCAGGTCTGACAGCATCTGTGGAGACTGAACAAGCGAGATTTAGAAATGGATAAATGAAACAATGGAAGAAATTTAAATTTAAAATATATAATAATATAAAGTAATAAAAATGGATTAATAAGATAAAAAGAAATGAAATAAAATAAAATGAATGGAAATGGGGTGGAGGAGAGAGTTCCTGTTCTGAAGTTGTTTTGAACTCAATGTTCAGTCTGGAAGGCTGTATTGGAAGATGAGATGCTGTTCTTCCAATCTGCACTGGGCTTCACTAGGACATTACAACAGGCCAAGGATGGACATGTGGACATGAGAGCCAGGTGGTGTGCTGAAATAATAAGCAACAGGAAGGTCAGGGTCTGGCTTGCAGACAGACTGAAGGTGTTCTGCAAAGCAGTCACCCAGCCTGCACTTGGTTTCTCAAATGCAGAGTAGACCGCATTGGGAGCAGTGAATGCAATAGACCAGATTAAAGCAAGTGCACATGAAGCGCTGCTTCACCTGAAAAGAGTGGTTGGACCCAGGGACGGTGAGCAGGGAGGAGGTAAAGGGACAGCTGTTGCACCTTCTATAATTGCATGGGAAGGTGCCTTGGACAGTGGGTGTGATGGCCCAGGGTGTCCCAGAGGGAACAACCCCTGTGGTTTGCTGACAGAAGGAGTGAAGTGAAGATGTGTTTGTTGGTGGCATCGTGCTGGAGTTGGCTGAAATGGTGGAGGATGATCCTTTGAGTGTGGAGGCTGGGGGGGTGAAAAGTGAGGACAAGGAAGACCCTACCCTGGTCTGGGAGGAAGTGAAGGGGGTGAGAGCAATGGCGTGGAAGATGGGTTGGATACGGGTGAGAGCTCTGTCAACCACACTTAAGGAAAAAGGAAGACATATCAGCAGCATCATTATGGAAAGTATCTTCATTGGAACAGATGCAGTGGAGGCAAAGGAACTGAGGAAATAGATGGAGTCCTAATAGGATGTGGGATGTGAAGAGCTGTAGTCAAGGTAGCTGTGGGAGTCAGTGAGCTTGTAATGGATACTGGTGGACAGTTTATCACCAGAAATGGAGACAGAGGGGTCAAGGAAGGGAAGTGAAGTGTCAGAGATGGACCAAGTGAAGCTGATAAAGGGGTGGAAATTGAAAGCAAAATTGCTATTTTTTTCCAGGTCTGGATGAGAGAGTGAAGCTGCACTGAAATAGTTGTCAATGTACCGATAAAAAAGTGGTGGGAGACGGCCGACTAAAGTAAAGTTTATTTATTAGTCACAAGTAAGCCTCAATTAACATTGTAATGAAGTTACTGTGAAATTCCCCTTAGGAACTGGAACAGGGAATGTTCCCTGGAGGACTGGAAAAGGGAATGTTCCACATACCCCATAAAGAGAGAGGCATAGCTGGGACTCATGAAGTCAATGACAGTCCCGAAAACAGTGGTTTGATGTTCGGTGGTGGGGTCATGGTCCGGGGACGGTAGGAGGATGCGTCTGAGAGTTTGTGCTCAGCCTCTGCGAGATAGAGGTCAGTTCGCCAGACAACAACAGCCCGACCCTTGTCAGTGGGTTTGAAGACAAAGTCAGGGTTTGACCTGAGAGGGCGAAGAGTGGCAAGTTCAGAAGGGGACAGGTTAAAGTGGGTGAGAGGAGCAGAGAAATTGAGACGGCCAATGTCACGCCACATTTCTCGATGAAAAGATCAAGAGCAGGTAAGAGGCCGGAGGGAAGGGTCGAGGTAGAGGGAAAATATTGGAGGTGGTGTAAAGAGCTGTTGAACAGGGGGAGGGCTCCTGTCCAAAGAAGTGAGCATGGAGACGAAGGTAACGGAAGAAGGGTTCAGCATCATGTCAAGCCCAAAATACATTGAGGTGGGGGTATAAGGGTACGAAGCTGAGTCCTTTGCTGAGGAACAGCACGCTCAGCCCCAAGGAGGGGAAGATCAGAGGGTATGGTGAATATGTGGCAAGGGCTGGGGTTGGGGGGTGGGGTCCAAGGAAAGGAATGGGGAGGATGGCCCTGGATGGGCATTGGTATCGATGAGTTGTTGGGGCTTGTAGTTCTTAACATCTGAAAGGAAGAGAAAGGGTTTCTTGTTCAGACGTTGGGTGAGACGAAGAATGAAATAAAACTGGGGAGAAGGCCAGCTTTAAGATAGAGTGAGTCAGTGCTCCTGGACAGAGATATCTAGTGTGTTCATATGGCAATGCATGGCACTGAATGTGGGTCTCAGAATGCAGCGAGAACAGCAGTCCGAGGGGTATTGTATGTCCTGGAGATACCTATAATCTGGGATTGGAAACATGAGGGGTGGAACTTCTGTTGGAATCCATGTTGGATAAGTCAGAGAGGGAGACAGTCGCCAAGGAAGGAAAAATGGCTGTGAAAGTGAGTTTTGGTAAACACCTTGTCAACCACCAGGAGGGAAATGGAAAGCAATGAAAGTGGACAGGGTGAAAGAGACAAACAGAATTCCTTTTGGAGAGAAGAGCAGTACTTGTTCAGGGTAGGCATTCCTGCAAGAGAATGGCTTTGAGTTAAACACTAAGATAAAAGCAAAATACTTCAGATGCTGGAATCTGAAACAAAAACAGAAAATGCAGGAAAATCTCAGCAGATTTGACAGCATCTATGAATAGAGAATAGAGCCAACGTTTCGAGTTTGGATGACTCTGTCAGAACTAAAGCTAAAGAAAATAGGACGAGATTCATATTGTACTATTCATTTTCATCTTTTTGTCTCTTAGTTGAATTGATGACTTAACTCATTTCTTGCTCACTGAAATCAAATTAATGCTGTTTGTTCAAGTACATTTAATGAATACTGTTCAAGTTTCCATGTGAAATGAGGGACAAATACTGGATGTCCTTGATAGGTATGTCCCTGTCAGGCAGGGAGGAAATGGCCGAGTGAGGGAACCATGGTTCACGAAAGAGGTGGAATGTCTTGTGAAAAGGAAGAGGGAAGCTTATGTAGGGATGAGGAAACAAGGTTCAGATGGCTCGATTGAGGGTTACAAGTTAGCAAGGAATGAGCTGAAAAAGGGGCTTAGGAGAGCTAGGAGGGGACACGAGAAGTCCTTGGCGGGTCGGATCAAGGAAAACCCCAAGGCTTTTTACACTTATGTGAGGAATAAAAGAATGACCAGGGTGAGGTTAGGGCCGGTCAAGGACAGTAGTGGGAACTTGTGCATGGAGTCAGTAGAGATAGGCGAGGTGATGAATGAATACTTTTCTTCAGTGTTCACCAAGGAGAGGGGCCATGTTTTTGAGGAAGAGAAGGTGTTACAGGCTAATAGGCTGGAGGAAATAGATGTTCGGAGGGAGGATGTCCTGGCAGTTTTGAATAAACTGAAGGTCGATAAGTCCCCTGGGCCTGATGAAATGTATCCTAGGATTCTTTGGGAGGCAAGGGATGAGATTGCAGAGCCTTTGGCTTTGATCTTTGGGTCCTCGCTGTCCACGGGGATGGTTCCAGAAGACTGGAGAATGGCGAATGTTGTTCCTCTGTTTAAGAAAGGGAATAGAAATGACCCTGGTAATTATAGACCGGTTAGTCTTACTTCGGTGGTTGGTAAATTGATGGAAAAGGTCCTTAGAGATGGGATTTACGACCATTTAGAAAGATGCGGATTAATCCGGGATAGTCAGCACGGATTCGTGAAGGGCAAGTCGTGCCTCACAAATTTGATTTAATTTTTTGAGGAGGTAACTAAGTGTGTTGATGAAGGTAGGGCAGTTGATGTCATATACATGGATTTTAGTAAGGCGTTTGATAAGGTCCCCCATGGTCGGCTTATGATGAAAGTGAGGAGGTGTGGGATAGAGGGAAAGTTGGCCGATTGGATAGGTAACTGGCTGTCTGATCGAAGACAGAGGGTGGTGGTGGATGGAAAATTTTCGGATTGGAGGCAGGTTGCTAGCGGAGTGCCGCAGGGATCAGTGCTTGGTCCTCTGCTCTTTGTGATTTTTATTAATGACTTAGAGGAGGTGGCTGAAGGGTGGATCAGTAAATTTGCTGATGACACCAAGATTGGTGGAATAGTGGATGAGGTGGAGGGCTGTTGTAGGCTGCAAAGAAACATAGATAGGATGCAAAGCTGGGCTGAAAAATGGCAAATGGAGTTTAACCCTGATAAATGTGAGGTGATTCATTTTGGTAGGACCAATTTAAATGTGGATTACAGGGTCAAAGGTAGGGTTCTGAAGACTGTGGAGGAACAGAGAGATCTTGGGGTTCATATCCACAGATCTCTAAAGGTTGCCACTCAAGTGGATAGAGCTGTGAAGAAGGCCTATAGTGTGTTAGCTTTTATTAACAGGGGGTTGGAGTTTAAGAGCCGTGGGGTTATGCTGCAACTGTACAGGACCTTGGTGAGACCACATTTGGAATATTGTGTGCAGTTCTGGTCACCTCACTATAAGAAGGATGTGGAAGCGCTGGAAAGAGTGCAGAGGAGATTTACCAGGATGCTGCCTGGTTTGGAGGGTAGGTCTTATGAGGAAAGGTTGAGGGAGCTAGGGCTGTTCTCTCTGGAGCGGAGGAGGCTGAGGGGAGACTTAACAGAGGCTTATAAAATGATGAAGGGGATAGATAGAGTGAACGTTCAAAGACTATTTCCTCGGGTGGATGGAGCTATTACAAGGGGGCATAACTATAGGGTTCGTGGTGGGAGATACAGGAAGGATATCAGTGGTAGGTTCTTTATACAGAGAGTGGTTGGGGTGTGGAATGGACTGCCTGCAGTGATAGTGGAGTCAGACACTTTAGGAACATTTAAGCAGTTATTGGAGAGGCACATGGAGCACACCAGGATGATAGGGAGTGGGATAGCTTGATCTTGGTTTCAGATAAAGCTCGGCACAACATCGTGGGCCGAAGGGCCTGTTCTGTGCTGTACTGTTCTATCTATCTATCTACTCATTGCATAAATCAAATATTAATACTTTTTATTTCCAAGAATGGAAACAGAAAATTACATGGTAAACCACAGAGTTTGGAAAAATGTCTTGATAGTTTGAATGAGACTTTTTGTCAAATGTTTGAAAAATCTATCTTTTCCATTTATCCATTATTCTGTACAGATATGTATCCTTCATTATTTTGTTCATGTTTTATTTTCAATGGCCCATCCTCTGACTCCTCAAAGCATCTCCACCATTGATGCAGGAATGTAATGAAATACTTACCACTCACTTGGATGGGCGTACTTGCAATAACACCCAAAGAAACCGAAATCATCCAGGTTAAAGTCTTCTGTTTGATTCTTGTCTTGTTCCTGCCACTGGTCTCAATATTCACCTCCTGAACCATCATATATTATGCAGTTCACATGGCGCACATCATCAACTCATCAAGCTAACCTTGATAGCACGTCCCCAGCCCTGCAACATTAACCACCAGGGAGTATACTCATTACAATATTACAATATTAATTACAATATCAAGGGACAATATTCCACATTACAATATTCCACAGCTCTAACAAGATCAAAGAAATTCAGGGCTATATTTAACATATCGTAGCTGATTTGTTCAAAAGTTTCTGTCCTTTGGCGAAATGGCTAAGAATTTAATCAGTTTTTTTGAACCATAGAACCCCTACAGTGCAGAAAGAGGCCATTCGGCCCATCGAGTCTGCACCGACAACAATCCCACCCAGGCCCTATCCCCATATCCCTACATATTTACCTGCTAATCCCTCTAACCCCCATATTTACCCGCTAATCCCTCTAATCTACACATCCCGGGACACTAAGGGTCAATTTAGCTTAGCCAATCAACCTAACCAGCACATCTTTGGACTGTGGGAGGAAACCGGAGCACCCAGAGGAAACCCATGCAGACACGGGGAGAATGTGCAAACTCCGCACAGACAGTGACCCGAGCCGGGAATCGAAACCAGGTCCCTGGAGCTGTGAAACAGTAGTGCTAACCACTGTGCTACCGTGCCGCTTTTGGTTTGGCACATTTGGAAATAATGAGTAGTGAAGAGTAATGAATAGATGTCTTTCTCAAAATTACAGAGTTCAAAGTTGTTTATTTAAACCTTTCTTACTTTTGTAAAGCGGGAGGCCAGGGTTGGTGCAAACAAGCAACATTACAAATCACAATCTACCGCGCATACCACTAATCAGACATTGGTGTGAATGTTAAGGCAAAAGAGGAAGTGTTATACTGATACCTGACTCTGGGTTTCCCCTATAACTCATGAGTTAAAAGAACATGTATGAGGTAAGGCCACAACTATTTTATGATCACCACAAGCAGATTATAAATAACTTCATATATTTTGTTCTGCACTGTAAGAGGAATTTTGTAATTGTAGAACTCCAGAAATTTATTCCAAAGAGTTTTACAGGGAACAATGAATGTTTTTATGAAAAGTTCAAGATTGTGCCAAATTGTAGTGCAACTTGGATTCAGGTACAGACCCAACTTTGTTGAGCTGCTGCCTTCTCATCAAGCCTATCAGGTTTAGTTTGAGTGTTTAGAAAGAAGGAACCTGCCCTTTGGAGTTCTCGTGCCCTAACTTCATGCTTTTCAGAAGGCAATCCAGACTAGTCCAGAAAACGAAAAGCTACACTTTATGAAAAGTTAAATCAGATCCAGGGCCCAAACAAGTCTCATTTTACAGAGCATAAATTGAAATTATATCAGTATATGAAATATAACATGAAATTATGATTCATGTTGTATTAGTAGTAGCAATGTAACTCAAACTCATTTGAAACGCACCGTGCACAAACTGAAGTGGTTATATGTCAAAGAAGCCTGGTGGCCTATTCAAAATTAAAGGGTTGGATGGACAGAAATTTGTTGAGTGTATTCAGGAGGAATTTCTCATTCAGTACGTGGATGGCCCAACTAGAGAGGGGGCAAAACTTGACCTCCTCTTGGGAAATAAGGAAGGGCAGGTGACAGAAGTGTTAGTGAGGGATCACTTTGGGACCAGTGACCATAATTCTATTAGTTTTAAGGTAGCTATGGAGAATGATAGGTCTGTCCCAAAAGTTAAAATTCTAAATTGGGGCAAGGTCAATTTTGATGGTATCAGGCAAGAACTTTCAAAAGTTAATTGGGGGAGTCTGTGGGAAGGCAAAGGAACGTCTGGTAAGTGGCATGCTTTCAAAAGTGTGTTAACCAGGGTTCAGGGTAAACACATTCCTCTTAGAGTGAAGGGCAAGGCTGGCAGAAGTCGGGAACCCTGGATGACTCAGGATATTGAGACCCTGGTCAAGAAGAAGAAAGAGGCACATGACACGCATAGGCAGCTGGGATCAAGTGAATCTCTTGAAGAGTATAGGGGGTGTAGGAGTAGAGTTAAGAGAGAAATCAGGAGGGCAAAAAGGGACACAAAATTGTTTTGGCAGATAAGACAAAGGAGAATCCAAAGAGCTTCTACAAATACATAAAGGGCAAAAGAGTAACAAGGGAGAGAGTAGGGCCTCTTAAGGATCAACAAGGTCATCTATGTGCAGATCCACAAGAGATGGGCAAGATCCTAACTGAATATTTCTCATCAGTATTTATTGTTGAGAAAAGCATGGATGTTAGGGAACTTGGGGAAATAAATATTGATGTCTTGAGAAGTGTATATATTACAGAGAAGGAGGTGCTGGAAGTCTTAAAGTGCATCAAGGTAGATAAATCTGCAGGACCTGATGAGGTATATCCCAGGACGTTGTGGGAGGCTCGGGAGGAAATTGTGGGTCCCCTAGTCGAGATATTTGAATCATCGATAGTCACGGGTGAGGTGCCTGAAGATTGGAGAGTGGCAAATGTTGTGCCTTTGTTTAAAAAGGGCTGCAGGGAAAAGCCTGGGAACTACAGGCCAGTGAGCCTCACATCTGTGGTGGGTAAATTAGAACATAGAACATAGAACAGTACAGCACAGAACAGGCCCTTCAGCCCACGATGTTGTGCCGAGCTTTATCTGAAACCAAGATCAAGCTATCCCACTCCCTATCATCCTGGTGTGCTCCATGTGCCTATCCAATAACCGCTTAAATGTTCCTAAAGTGTCTGACTCCACTATCACTGCAGGCAGTCCATTCCACACCCCAACCACTCTCTGCGTAAAGAACCTACCTCTGATATCCTTCCTGTATCTCCCACCACGAACCCTATAGTTATGCCCCCTTGTAATAGCTCCATCCACCCGAGGAAATAGTCTTTGAACGTTCACTCTATCTATCCCCTTCATCATTTTATAAACCTCCATTATTAACCTCCCCTCAGCCTCCTCCGCTCCAGAGAGAACAGCCCTAGCTCCCTCATAAGACCTACCCTCCAAACCAGGCAGCATCCTGGTAAATCTCCTCTGCACTCTTTCCAGCGCTTCCACATCCTTCTTATAGTGAGGTGACCAGAACTGCACACAATATTCCAAATGTGGTCTCACCAAGGTCCTGTACAGTTGCAGCATAACCCCACGGCTCTTAAACTCCATCCCCTGTTAATAAAAGCTAACACACTATAGGCCTTCTTCACAGCTCTATCCACTTGAGTGGCAACCTTTAGAGATCTGTGGATATGGACCCCAAGATCTCTCTGTTCCTCCACAGTCTTCAGAACCCTACCTTTGACCCTGTAATCCACATTTAAATTGTTGGAAGGTATTTTGAGAGACAGGATCTACAGGCACTTAGAGGTGCAAGGACTGATTAGGGACAGTCAGCATGGCTTTGTGAGTGGAAAATCATGTCTCACAAATTTAATTGAGTTTTGTGAAGCGGTGCAGTGCAGTTGATGTTGTCTACATGGACTTTAGCAAGGCCTTTGACAAGGTATCGCATGGTAGGTTGTTGCACAAAGTTAAATCTCACGGGATCCAGGGTGAGGTATCTAAATGGATACAAAATTGGCTTCTTGACGGAAGCCAGAGGGTGGTTGTAGAGAGTTGTTTTTCAAACTGGAGGCCTGTGACCAGCGGTGTGCCTCAGGGATCAGCGCTGGGCCCACTGTTATTTGTCATTTATATTAATGATTTGGATGAGAATATAGGAGGCATGGTTAGTAAGTTTGCAGATGACACCAAGATTGGTGGCATAGTGGACAGTGAAGAAAGTTATCTCTAATTGCAACGGGATCTTGAACAATTGGGCTCGTGGGCTGACGAAAGGCAGATGGAGTTTAATTTAGACAAATGCGAGGTGATGCATTTTGGTAAATTGAACCAGGGCAGGACTTACTCAGTTAATAGTAGGGCGGTGGGGAGAGTTACAGAACAAAGAGATCTAGGGGTACATGTTCATAGCTCCTTGAAAATGGAGTCACAGGTGGACAGAGTGGTGAAGAAGGCATTCGGCATGCTTGATTTCATCGGTCAGAACATTGAATACAGGAGTTGGGACATCTTGTTGAAGTTGTACAAGACGTTGGTAAGGCCACACTTGGAATACTGTGTGCAATTCTGGTCAACCTATTATAGAAAAGATATTATTAAACTAGAAAGAGTGCAGAAAAGATTTACTAGGATGCTACTGGGACTTGATGGATTGAGTTAGAAGGAGAGGCTGAATAGACTGGGACTTTTTTCCCTGGAGCGTAGGGGGCAGAGGGGTGACCTTATAGAGGTCTATAAAATAATGAGGGGCATAGACAAGGTAGATAGTCAATATCTTTTCCCAAAGGTAGGGGAGGGCATAAGTTTAAGGTGAGAGGGGAAAGATACAAAAGTGTCCAGAGGGGCAATTTTTTCACACAGAGGGTGGTGAGTGTCTGGAACAAGCTGCCAGAGGTAGTAGTAGAGGCGGGTACAATTGTATCTTTTAAAAAGCATTTAGATAGTTACATGGGTACGATGGGTATAGAGGGATATGGGCCAAATGCGGGCAATTGGGATTAGTTTAGGGGTTTTTAAAAAAAAGGGTGGCATGGACAAGTTGGGCCGAAGGGCCTGTTTCCATGCTGTAAACCTCTATGACTCTATGATTCTAAAAGGCAACTGTCATGTTCCCTTCACATATCAAACTGGTGTTAATCTATTGAACCATGTTTAGTTGTGATTTGAATGTATGTAAGTTAGCTATAGATCAGGTCTTGAGAGTATGGGGGATGGGAGCATGTGCAGAGTGTGGCTCTTACCAAAGCTTAGCTTAGCCCTCCCAATTCCAGGTCACTCAATCAGGCGCTGAATACCTTTGAATGAGCCTCTTCCTTGGGAGACCACAAACAATCCTGCACAGGTTTGCCTGTTATAGCCTCCTTTTGGTAATAGGCCCACCTGCCACTAAGTTAATACCAGCAGCAGTGGGTTAAGGCTCTTAAGTGATCATTAATTGCCCACTCAAGGTTTCTCCCAGGTCACAAGAGGTGCAGAACTGAGCAGCCTTCCATGACCCATTGAGATTTACCATTGCGCGCAAGCATCCCTGATAATTGGTTTTGGTCTTTCGGGAAGCATCGAATAGAATCCCTACAGTGCAGAAGGAGGCCGTTCGGCCCATCAAGCCTGCACCAACAATGATCCCACCCAGGCCCTATTCCCGTAACCCCACATATTTACCCTGCTAATCCCCCTAACACTAGGGTCAATTTAGCATGGCCAATCCACCAATCCCTGTCACCCCATATATTGACCCTGCTAATCCCCCTGACACTAATGAATAACATATCATGGCCAATCCACCTAACTCGCACATCTTTGGAGTGTGGGAGGAAACCAGAACACCCGGAGGAAACGCAGACATAGGGAGAACGTGCAAACTCCACACAGACAGTGACACAAGCCGGATTGCACCCAGGTCTCTGGAGCTGTGAGGCAGCAGTGCCACCTTGCTGCCCTCTCCACTTTGTCCTCACACTGCTGCCTGAGTGCGGGTTCCAATCAGACTGCAGACATCCTCCCCTGAGTGAGAGGCCCTTCAGGCTGCATGAGGCGAGACGCAGCCCCTACTGTGCCATGACAGCCCAGCCTCTCATGGGATCCCACCTGGGTAACTCACAGTCGCCCCCAGTGCTGAGCCTCTTGTTTTCAACTCTTCCCACTTCATGCCAGTCCCTACTAAGGAAGGGCGCTCCCTCAGCTGGACAGGAACCCAGGAAGGAGGACACGGGAAGTGCTGCTTGCATATCAATGCTTCAAAACCCCTTTAAAGCAAGGGGCACCCTGTAATGAAGGGAAGGCCTGCCAGTGACCCCTGTGGACCCTTCCCCCCAATATGGCAATTGTGGGACCCCACCCTCAGCCCTGAGTTACACCTATCTGTGTCCTCCGAGTCCTCTCCAGAGCCCTCTGAGCAGTGAACACTCTGAAGGATGCTGGCAGCCTGAGGGTTCACCACCAAACTTCCCCTCAGAGGTAAAGGTACCATGCTTCTGTGGAGCTGTTGTAAATGGATATCCGGTAAGGAGGGGGAAGTAATCATAGAATCCCTACAGTGCAGAAGGAGGCCATTTGGCCCATCAAGTCTGCACCGACAACAATCCCACCCAAGTCCTATTCACATAGCCCCACATATCTACCCCACTAATCCCTCTAACTTACGCATCCGGGGACACTAAGGGCAATTTTAGCGTGGCCAATCAACTTAACCTGCACATCTTTGGACTGTGGGAGGAAACCGGAGCACCCAGAAGAAACCCACACAGACACGGGAAGAATGTGTAAACTCCCAACAGTGACCCAAGCCGGGAATCGAACCCAGGTCCCTGGAGCTGTGAGGTCTGCTCACCACTGTGCCACTGTGCCACCCCTGAAGTCCTGGGGAGAATGCTTGCAAATGACACGCGAATGTACTAAAATGAGCTTTTTGTGGTCCTGCCGTGTGATTCACGCCGCTTCGCTGGTGAGGGGCCAGGAAGATCTGAACTTGGAAACTTGTCAACATGAATTGTGCTCCCCCAGACAGGGAGTGCGGGCTCCAAAATCGCCCCCATTCTCCCAGACGGAGAGTGCGGACTCCAAAATCGCCCCCATTCTCCCAGACGGAGAGTGCGGGCTCCAAAATCGCCCCCATTCTCCCAGACGGAGAGTGTGGACTCCAAAATCGCCCCCATTCT
Organism: Mustelus asterias; assembly: GCF_964213995.1. Lineage (NCBI taxonomy): Eukaryota > Metazoa > Chordata > Chondrichthyes > Carcharhiniformes > Triakidae > Mustelus > Mustelus asterias. The sequence continues at coordinate 63,291,358 of NC_135815.1, read as the reverse complement.
CCCAGACGGAGAGTGCGGGCTCCAAAATCGCCACCATTCCCCCAGATGGAGAGTGCGGACTCCAAAATTGCCCCCATTCTCCCAGACGGAGAGTGTGGACTCCAAAATCGCCCCCATTCTCCCAGACGGAGAGTGTGGGCTCCAAAATTGCCCCCATTCCCCCAGACGGAGAGTGTGGGTTCCAAAATCACCACCATTCTCCCAGACGGAGAGTGCGGGCTCCAAAATCACCACCATTCTCCCAGGCGGCGAATGCGGGCTCCAAAATCGCCACCATTCCCCCAGACAGAGAGTGTGGGTTCCAAAATCACCACCATTCTCCCAGGCGGCGAATGCGGGCTCCAAAATTGCCACCATTCCCCCAGACGGAGAGTGTGGGCTCCAAAATTGCCACCATTCCCCCAGATAGAGAGTGTGGGCTCCAAAATCGTCTCCACCTCTGCAGACGGAGAGTGCAAATTTGGGTACAGGAACTCCTTTCTATCTGTGATTTTGGTACCAATATAGAGCATGATTGCTGGCTATTTGCCTTTCTACCTCAAAGTGCTTTGCAGTTGTTCAGTACACCCTTACCCATGGCAATGGAGGAAACATACCATTCTGCATTCACATCTGCGGCTGCAGAAACTCCTCCGTTCCCCCAACAATGAAATCTCCTTTCATTGTTATTTTCTTATCTACTCTCTGTACAACTGAGGCAACTGTGGTGTCATAGACTTGGTTCTGGCTACACTTCCCGGAGGAACCATCATTTTCACCAGTATTCAGTATCAGTTGGAGACTGCGATGCATAAAACACTGGCCTCTCCCACTTTTTTACATCACTTTCCTTCTGGAAGGTTCTCCTTAAAATCTATCTCTTTGAGCCAACTATCAATCACCTGACTGAATATCGCCTTCCCAGCAAAGGAGACAAAATGGGAGCAGGGATTACAGTATGAAATGTTTAGTCCAGAAAGTTGAGATGCTATTCCTTGAGCTTCATTGGAACACAGTAGCAGAGCATAGACAGGAAGGTCAGCGTGTGAATAAGGTTGGGAGAATGACAAGTGATGGGATGTTCTGGGTCTGAGCTGAATGGGAAGTGATCACCCAGTCTGGGTTTTGTCTCCCTAAGGTAGAGGCGACCACATCGTGAACAGCAAATACAGAATGCTAAATTGAAAGAAATAAATCACTATTTCACTTGGAAGGCATGTCTGGGGCTTTTCAGTGTGAGGGGATGTAGAAGAAGCAGTGTTCATCTCCTGGCCTGTGTAGAGAGCTGGCATGGAAAAGGGAAGGGAGAAGATGTTGACATTGACTAAGGATAGATTAGGGCGTCATGGAGGGAACTGAAATGAGGGAGGTTCATGTGTTGAATATGGGGACTGATAGGGTGCAAGATGAGGAGCAAGGTTCAAGGAATTGAAATGGGTGATGAAAATTATTGAAAGCAGAAGTGAAATGGATCGGACATGGTTGAGGGCCTGTCGATGATGGTGAAGAGAACCTTTGGTTGAGGACAAAGGGGGACAAATTAGAATATCTAGTATGGAAGGTTAGAACAGAGGTGATGGAGATGGAAAATCTGGGAGAATAGAATAGATTCCTTACAGGAAGTGGGGTGTGCATGTGTAGTCAAGATTACCTGCAGGACTTACATTGATGGCCCATCCTGAGAAATGGAGACAGAAAGTAGATGGGACGAGAAGAGAAAAGTTGGAGATGGACCAAGTGGAAATTGGAAGTAAAGTTGATTAAATTTTCCAGGCTGAACCAGGTCCCTAACTGATTTTGTTAGGTTTTGTTTGGTAATCACTTCTGTGAAACATTTGGGATGTTTTATTATATTAAACAATATATAAATGTAAATTGTTATTATACAAGCTTCACTGTTTTATACTAAACTGTGAATTTTTATAAAATGATTTGAGAAGTTCAGTGACTTTACAGAAACAGACTTTGACATGTTGGTGGATGCTGTAGTTCAATGTCAAGGTATTTCTTGTGTCAAGTGCATACAAGAGTGCCCTCTGGTGAGCACAGAGCACAGGCTCTGTTAGTTCAGGAGAATTTGCTCAGTACAGTTCCATAGCCAAAATTGTGTTGTTTATTGCTGAATGTGATCAGTGTAAAGTGTAATAACGACAGGACAGAATCCATGCGCAGCAAGCTAATCTTTTAAACCAAAATACTTTGTTACCTAAGTTCTCGATATTTTAGTGATGGAAATTTAATTATTTTTCCCCCTCTTTCTCTGTACAGCAAATAAACAACACCCCCTGCCACTGTAATTAAGAACTATTGTGGAATACAATAATTGTCAAACTGCCCTGGCTGAAAAAAACTAGCAGTGGCACAGTTCCATTTCCACGTTTTCTCTAAGGTCAGCTTGGCCATGGCACCGGCTCCACATCATTTATTGTTTATAGCACTTAAGACACCATTAAATATTTGCCAACAGCATAACCTTTTCAGTGGTATAACAATGAAATGCAACAACGATAAGCACTATTTTGTTGTGTAACTTAATTTCTATCTGGTGTCACCAATAGAAACAGTAGAAATCATGGATTAGTTACAGCACAGAAGGAGGCCTTTTGGTCCATCATATCTGGCTGGCTCATTGCAAAATCAACTCACCAAGTCCCACTCCCCCACCTTTCCCCATTGCCCTGAGAATTATCCAATTCTCTTTTAAAAGCCAAGGTTGATCCAGGACACGATCATTCTGCCCCACTGTGCTGGTCGATTCGTTTAGTAGGATGGGAAATTTAAGCAAGAGCGAAAAATCCAATTCCCATCGGGCAGTTCGCGATCCTCCCAGGCCAGCTGGGTGCGACATCAAGTACCATGGCTTTTAATAACTTTCCATATCATTATTGAATTTGGCACCCCCCCCCCCCCCACCACCCTCCAACCTCCACCCCCCCCATACCTTTCACCGCTCTCCCGGTGTGACATCATGCCGGCGAGATTCACAGATTGTTTCTAAAGGTTTGGGCCAGGTGCAGCAGTAGTGAAGGTGGTAAGTTCCACTGAGCGGCAGCCCCCAGAGTGCAAGGGAGTACTCAGGTGCTGCAAAGTTGCTGGGTGGAGTGGGGAGTCTGTATGGGTGCTGCGATTTGGAGAGGGGGGGGGGGGGGGGGGGCTGGTAGGGGGGTCCATGCCAGTGTAGAGATCTGCAGTTCAGGGGTTGCCGCTGGCTCTAGGTCCACGGTGCGTGCATTGCCCTGGCTGAAGAGAAACTCCTGAGGTCCACCACCAACCCCATGAATATCAACCTGTTTGCCCTGCTATCTTTAAAGTAAAGTTTAAAGTTTATTTATTAGTCACAAGTAAGGCTTACATTAACACTGCAATGAAGTTACTGTGAAATTCCCCCAGTTGCCACACTCCGGTGCCTGTTCGGGTCAATGTATCTAACCAGCAAATCTTTTAGACTGTGGGAGGAAACCGGAGCACCCAGGGGAAACCCACGCAGACACAGGGCGGCACGGTAGCACAGTGGTTAGCACTGCTGCTTCACAGCTCCAGGGTCCCGGGTTCGATTCCCGGCTCGGGTCACTGTCTGTGTGGAGTTTGCACATTCTCCTCGTGTCTGCGTGGGTTTCCTCCGGGTGCTCCGGTTTCCTCCCACAGTCCAAAGATGTGCGGGTTAGGTTGATTGGCCAGGTTAAAAATTGCCCCTTAGAGTTCTGAGATGCGTGGATTAGCGGGTAAATATGTGGGGGTAGGGCCTGGGTGGGATTGTGGTCGGTGCAGACTCGATGGGCCGAATGGCCTCCTTCTGCACTGTAGGGTTTCTATGAGTTATTTCTATGAGTTTCTATGTGCAAACTCCACACAGACAGTGACCCAAGCCGGGAATCGAACCCGGGTCCCTGGCGCTGTGAGGCAGCAGTGCTAACCACTGTGCCATCCTCTGTCTGCTGGACAGGATCTGTGGCTGACTGCAGACCTTGCATCCCAAGGCCCCACTAACAGTAACAGGCAGCAGGCCTGGCAGCTGCTGCTCCAAACAAGGGAACTCTGCACGTGTTAATACAGCCCCTCACACTGCATGGACTCTGCAGTGCTGCCCTTGATAGGAGCCCATCTCATGATAGTCAGGAGGCTGCCTCTCCCCCATCTGGCTGAACTGCAACACATCCCTGGGGGGAAATGCAGTAGTTGCACCCATGTCTCTGCTTCAAGAGTCCACAATGGGCACCCCCGCACACCCATGCACTCTCTGCCTGCCATGTCAATGGTAGGCAACCTATTCAAGTGACGCATGGCACCCGGATGGTGTCAGGTTGCCAACATCCACACTCATGGAGACACTGGTTACTGGGAGGAAGGGATGGATAACCATACTAAATGTTTCTCCCCTGTCACTATTCAAACCACACTGCCCCCTCCCCCCCTTAGTGCAGGTATGTTTTTCGGATAGGCAGCTATTAGAATGGCAATCATTATAGCACTGCTGAGGAGGAGGAGGGAATCATCCAGCCACTACAAGGCCAGCCAGGGCCAGATGCCACATCTGGAGGACAGGGGGCTGCCGGTTGGGGCCAGGATGTGGCAGGCCATCCTCACATAGGGAGGGGGGGTGCGGGGCTAAGGGAAGGAGGAGGCAGGGAACCAGGGTCTATAGGACCCGAATGTCCTTTGAGGGGATAACAGAAGCCGTGTGCCATCGCATGCTCTATCTAAGTAAGGAGACAGTGTGGCACCTGTGACAGGTCCTCACAGACCTGACACTTTGAGGGACATGAGGACACCTGCTCCCGGTGGAAAGGAAGATTCAGCATGGGGAGATTCACAGCCAAAGAGGCAGCAAGTGAATCAGAAATGCATACAGATTAAGGCACAAGGTAGTTTGACAAGATTGGATGGTATTTATTTTAATGCAAGAATTCTGACGAACAAGGCAGATGAGTTGAGGACACAAATGAAAACATGGGGTATGATGTCATCACTGTCTCTGACCCTGGCACTGCCAGTTTGGCACCCTGGTACTGTCCACTGGGCATCTAGGCACTGCCAGCCTGACATCCTGGCAGTGCCCACCGAGCACCAGGCACTGCCAAGCTTAAAGGCCCAATGGGAGGGGGATGGAGCCATGCTAGGGAAGGGGCCATAATTGGGTGGGGCAATGATGAGGAGGCAGGGGGTTACTCTGCAGCAGGAATCGGCCGGGGTGGCGATTGTGCGGGGAGGCCAGCAATCGACCAGGGAGTCAGCGATCGGTGGGGCGGGTGATGCCCAGGGAGCTGGGGAAGCAATATCCGCGGCGGGAGGGAGTGAACAAAGTGACGGATGTCTCAATGTACTGTGTACACAGTACATTGAGAGATCAAGACGCATGGGCAATAGCACCCCTCACAACCAGCAGCCTGCTCCCGGCAAGAATAGACTAAGTCCACTCGCCCCACTGGTATGAATCACACTTCGCTTTTTTTTTCTGTAATTACCTGGTTCATCTCTACCACCATTCTTCAAAAGTGGAATCACATTAGCCATCCTCCAGTCCTCCAGCACTTTCCCTATGATCAGAGAGGAATTAAAAAATTTGTGTCAGAGCCCCTGCAATTTCCCACCTTATATTCCACAGCAGCATGGGATGCAATTCATCCAGGCCTGGCATTTGTTTTTCTGTCATACGAATGCGTATGGGAGCTCGCCCAAAAAATGGCTGCAATTCTCTCCTGTTTTCACATTTTTCGGCACTTCAAAAGTTTTTGATAACATCACTGTGGTGAACCACTGTTACTACATGTATGTGCCTGGACACACCCTGCTGCACCTGGCCCGAGACTCCTCCCTTTCCACCTGAGACCCCTCCCTTTCCACCCAGAGTGGGGTATAAAGGTGATGGTCCCTCCTCCTTGCCTCAGTCCAGACCAGGTCAGCTACAAGGGTGTGCTCCTGTTCTCAGTGAATAAAAGTTTTCCCTCACTCTCAGGAGTCTTCACGTTGTAATTGATAGTGCATCAATTTTATTCACAGAGGAAAAAACCCAGAATGGAGCAGCTTTTAAAGCCTGACACTCTAAATTTGGATCCACAAGCGCCCGGGGCAGCCAACAGCTTTAATCACTGGCTGAAGTGCTTCGAAGCCTTCCTCGGAGCCTTCACAGTCGTCTGGTCCGATGCAGACAAGCTACACATGCTCAACGCCCGGGTAAGCGACGCAGTTTTCGCCATCATCTGTGACGCAGAAACGTACGCTGATGCGCTAGCGCTCTTAAAGAGCCAATAAGCCAACAGACGAACGAAGTCTATGCCTGGCATCTGCTAGCTACCTGTAAACAGCGGCCGGGGGAATCAAATGCACAGTTCCTCCGCGAACTCCGTGCGCTCGGCAGGGCTTGTAACTGCAAGGCCGTATCTGCTGCGCAGTATACAGAAGACTTGATCCGCGATGCCTACGTTACGGGCATCGCATCCAACTACATTCGACAGCGCCTGCTCGAACAAGGTGGGCTAGATCTTCCAAAAACTGTAGCGCTCGCTGAATCCCTCGAAGTAGCATCACGTAACCTCGAGGCGTACACGCCCGACCACGCGACATCATGGGCCTCACAGCCAATATCATCCCAGTACCTAGGAGGGCCTCTGACCTATGCCACACAGCGCCCCACCAATGACTCAATGGCCACGGCCGCAGCAGCCCCGAAGTGTTATTTTTGCGGCCTAGCGAAACACCCCCGACAATGCTGCCCGGCAAGGGAGGCGTTCTGCTCAGGGTGTGGAAAGAAAGGCCACTACGTGAAAGTCTGCAAGGCAAAGTCGAAACCGAATAGCGCAGCATGCGACCCAAGGGAACAGAAAACCCGATCGCCATCAGCCGCATGGGAGTCAAGGGGGCCGCCATCTTGGATGCAGCCAACCGCATGCGAGACAGGGGAGCCGCCATCTTGGACGCCGGCTGATGACTCTTCGGGATCTACGATGGCAGCGATCCAGCTGGACCAGTCTCGTCCACATCAGCTCGCCAGGTCCATGATGGACATACAGGTAAACGGCCGTGCGGGAAATTGTTTGTTTGACAGCGGGAGTACGGAGAGCTTTATCCACCCCGATACTGTGCGTCGCTATGCCCTTTCGGTATGGCCAGTCAAACAAACCATTTCCTTGGCCTCAAAGTCCCGCTCCGTGGATGTCATCGGGAACTGTGTGGTGACTCTTACGGTTCGGGGGACCGATTACGCAAATTTTAAGCTCCTGGTGCTCCCACACCTCTGCGCTCCCATACTCTTAGGCCTCGATTTCATGACACATCTTAAGAGCGTCACGCTACAGTACAACGGGCCCCTTTCCCCGATCTCGATCTGCAACCCTCAGTTCCTGGACTACCCACCGCGCACCACCTGCGGCTTTTCGACCCTCCAAGTCACCCCCCCACCGCTGTTCGAACACCTCACCCCCGAGTGTAAGCCCATTGCCACTACGAGCAGACGATACAGTGCGGGGGACAGGACCTTCATTAGGTCCGAGGTCCAGCGGCTCCTGAAGGAAGGGATCATTGAGGCGAGCACCAGCCCTTGGAGAGCGCAGGTGGTAGTGGTCAAAACTGGGGAGAAACACCGGATGGTCATCGATTATAGTCAGACCATCAACCGGTACACGCAGCTGGATGCGTATCCCCTTCCACGCATATCCGACATGGTCAATCGGATTGCACAATACCGGGTGTTCTCCACGATCGACCTCAAATCGGCCTACCACCAGCTCCGCATCCGCCCGGAGGACCGCAAATATACGGCTTTCGAGGCGGATGGCCGCCTCTACCATTTTCTTAGGGTTCCCTTCGGCGTCACCAATGGGGTCTCGGTCTTCCAGCGCGAAATGGACCGAATGGTGGACCAGAACAGGCTGCGGGCTACCTTCCCGTACCTGGATAACGTCACCATCTGCGGCCATGATCAGCAAGACCACGACGCCAACCTTAACAAATTCCTCCGTACGGCCACTCTCCTAAATCTGACCTATAATAAGGAGAAGTGTGTCTTCCGCACTCACCGTCTCGCCATCCTGGGATATGTGGTGGAAAACGGGGTCATCGGCCCCGATACCGACCGCATGCGCCCCCTTATGGAACTTCCCCTCCAGACCACACTTAAAGCACTGAGGAGATGCCTGGGCTTCTTCTCATACTACGCCCAGTGGGTCCCTAATTACGTGGATAAGGCCCGTCTGCTTATCAAATCCACCCTTTTTCCCCTGTCGGGAGAGGCCCGCTTGGCCTTCGACCGCATCAAAGCGGACATCGCAAAGGCCACGATGCACGCTGTGGATGAGTCAATCCCCTTTCAGGTGGAGAGTGATGCGTCTGACTTCGCCCTGGCCGCCACCCTCAACCAGGCTGGCAGACCCGTAGCCTTCTTCTCACGAACCCTTCAGGGCTCGGAAATTCGACACTCCTCAGTCGAGAAGGAGGCTCAGGCCATCGTCGAAGCAGTGCGACACTGGCACCACTACCTAGCTGGCCGACGGTTCACCTTGCTCACGGACCAACATTCATGTTCAACAACGCGCACAGGGGCAAGATTAAGAATGATAAGACACTGAGGTGGAGGATTGAGCTCTCCACCTACAATTATGATATCTTATACCGACCCGGGAAGCTCTGTCTTGCAGAACATGTGCTAGCGTGCAGGTGAACCAACTACAGACTCTCCACAATGACCTCTGTCACCCGGGTGTCACCAGGCTCTGCCATTTTATTAAAGCCCGTAATCTGCCCTATTCTGTTGAGGACGTCCGGTCAATAACCAGACACTGTCCGGTCTGCGCAGAATGTAAGCCGCACTTCTATCGGCCAGATCGGGCACACCTCATAAAAGCCACCCGCCACTTTGAACGCCTCAGCGTCGATTTCAAAGGGCCCCTTCCTTCTTCTGACCGCAACGTCTATTTCCTCAACGTGATAGATGAGGACTCCCGATTCCCCTTTGCCATCCCCTGCTTGGACATGACCTCGACCACGGTCGTCAAAGTCCTGCACGGCCTCTTCACCCTGTTGGGTTACCCCAACTATATCCACAGCGACCGGGGATCCTCATTCATGAGTGATGAGCTGCGTGAGTACCTGCTCTCTGAGGGCATAGCCTCAAGTAGGACTACCAGCTACAACCCCAGGGGTAACGGACAGGTGGAGAGGGAGAACGCGACAGTCTGGAAGGCTGTTCTACTAGCGCTACGGTCTAAAGGCCTTCCAGTCTCCCGCTGGCAAGAAGTACTCCCCGATGCACTACACTCAATCCGGTCCCTCCTGTGTACAGCCACCAACGCCACCCCCCATGAGCGGATGTTTGCTTTCCCGAGGAAGTCCTCCTCGGGAATCGCACTACCGTCATGGTTGGCGTACCCAGGCCCAGTTCTGCTCCAGAGGCATGCCCCATAAGTCGGATCCCCTAGTTGAAAAAGTCCAGCTCCTCCACGCCAACCCCCAATATGCCTATGTGGCATACCACGATGGGCGGGAGGACACGGTCTCTATCTGGGACCTGGCGCCTCCGGGTGCCTCGGAGCCCACTATGACCCCCCCACCCCACTAAACCCCTCTGTTCAGGTAGCACCAGGTCCACTTACATCTTTGCCTATTGTACGCAGCTCGCCTGAGCCCCCGGAGTCACCACGCAGGACCAGACCAGATGGGACGACGGCGGATTCGAGCGGCTCCACCCTGCCACCGGCAGCAACCCCCCAAGCGGTACTGCGGCGGTCTCAACGACTAGTCAAGCTGCCCGACAGGCTGAACCTGTGACGGGACGACACCTCACCTCAGCTTGTGGCTTTTCTATGTATATATACTCCTGTACATATGGTTCCACCCACCCCGCCGGACTCTTTTTTAAAGGAGGGGTGAATGTGGTGAACCACTGTTACTACATGTATGTGCCTGGACACACCCATGCTGCACCTGGCCCGAGACACCTCCCTTTCCACCTGAGACCCCTCCCTTTCCACCCAGAGTGGGGTATAAAGGTGATGGTCCCTCCTCCTTGCCTCAGTCCAGACCAGGTCAGCTACAAGGGTGTGCTCCTGTTCTCTGTGAATAAAAGCCTATTAGTTTTCCCTCACTCTCAGAAGTCTTCGCGTCGTAAGTGATAGTGCATCAATCACTTTCAATTTCTTTATTTAACACTTTAGGTACCAAACTCAAACTTACAACAATTGCAGTAATGAAGTCTGCCATGGCCACAGCCACTATATTAAATTAATATTTCTCTTCAGTCTTCACTCAGGAAAAGGAGAACATTGGTACAGAATTTAGGAAAAGGGGCTGTGAGGAACTTGCTCAGTTTGACATAGGAAATGGGGAAGTGTTGGCGGCTCTGACAGGCTTAAAAATGGACAAATCTCCAGGCCTGAATTAATTGCTTCCCAGGCTGCTGTGGGAGGCGGGGCAAGAAATTCCTCTCTGGCCACGGGGGAAGTCATGATGTGGAGATGCCGGCGTTGGACTGGGGTAAGCACAGTAAGAAGTCTCACAACACCAGGTCAAAGGAAGTGCCAGAGAACTTGAGGATGGCTAATGTGGTTCCACTTTTGAAGAAGGGTGGTCGAGATGAACCAGGAAATTACAGACTGGTGAGTCTCATGTAGTGGTAGGGAAACTATTAGAAAAAATTCTGAAGGAGAGGATTAATATCCACTTGGAAAGGCATGGGTCATTTAGGAATAGTCAGCCTGGCTTTGTCAGAGGGAGGTCATGCCTTTCAAATTTGTGAGAATTTTTTGAAAACGTGAACAAATGTATGGGTAAGAGAAGTTCAGTTGATGTAGTTTATGTGGATTTTAGCAAATCTTTAGACGAGTTCCCACATGGGAGACTGATTGAGAAGGTTAAAGCACAAGGAATTCAGGGAAACTTGGCAAGATGGATCAGAAACTTGCTAAGTGATGGGACACAAAAGGAAGTGGCAGAGTAACTGGAGCGCTGTGTCCAGTGGTATACCGCAGGGATCACTACAGACAACACCAAGATTGGTAGGATGCTTAATAGTGAAGAAGATGATTGTAGGTTATATTAAGATGTAGATGGGTTAGTCAGATAGGCAAAGCAGTGGCAGATGATATTTAACCCTGTGAGATGTGAGATGATATACTTTGGAAGAAGAAAAATGACGAGGGAGTATTTAATGAATGGCAGGACACTGGGAAGCTCAGAGGAATAGATGAATCTTGGGGTAATTATTCACAGATCCTTGAAGTCAGCAGAGCAAGTGAACAGGATAGTTAAGAAAGCATATGGGACACTTGCTGTTTTGAGTCATGGCATAGAATATAAGAGCAAGGAGGTAACGTTGGAGTTGAGCAGAGCGATGGTTCGGCCACACCTGGAGTATTGTGTGCAGTTCTGGTCACCTTACCAGAGGAAGGATGCGATAGCACTAGAGGGGGTACATAGGATGTTCACCAGGATGTTGCCTGGGATGGAGCATTTGAGCTACAAGGAGAGACTAGATAGGCTTGGAGTGTTTTCTTTAGGGTAGAGAATGCTGAGGGGGGAACATGATTGAAGTGTACAAGCTTATGAGGAGTATGGACAGGGTGAGAAGGGAGCAAATGTTCCCCTTGGTTGTGGGGTGAATCACGAGAGGGCATAGTTTTTGAATGAGGGCAGGAGATTCAGAGGGGATTTGAGAAAACATTTTTTCACTCAAAGGAAGGTGGGAATCTGGAATGCACTGCCTGGGAAGATAATGGAGCTGGAAAACTTACAATCTTTAAAAAATATTTATAGCTATGGCTGTGAAGATCTTAATGCAGTAAGAGTTTTAACAACACCAGGTTAAAGTCGAACAGGTTTATTTGGTAGCAAACACCATTAGCTTTCGGAGCGCTGCTCCTTCGTCAGATGGAGTGGAAATTTCCACTCCATTTCCACTCCATCTGGCGAAGGAGCAGCGCTCCGAAAGCTAATGGTGTTTGCTACCAAATAAACCTGTTGGACTTTAACATGGTGTTGTTAAAACTCTTACTGTGTTGACCCCAGTCCAACGCCGGCATCTCCACATCAAGATCTTAATGTCCTAACTTCAGATTAGGAGTGACATTCTGTTTCTCTTAGATGATCACCAAGGCCTGAATTTCACTACATCATGGTGAAAATAGTAGACACGTCCAGAAATCCAAATTCCCACCCTGAACATGGGACCCGCAACCTTCACGGTGATGGGAATGGAGAGGCCCCAGGGTTTGAGCGTGTGTTTGCCTCATGGAGGCAATTCTCCATATCATTCCATAGCTCCTTCCATTCAAACCTGACTTTGGTCTCACAGCTGTCTGAAATGCGACATGCACAGAGCAGACCTGGCGGGAGCAGGCTCTAATGACGTACACACTGCTCCCTTGTAACACCAGGGCACCCCTCACAGGCAGGTGCAATTATCACCATGGAACCCATCAAACTTGTCTTAACTGCCCCAAAATTGGCAAAGCTCAAACTGTCTTGTCCCAATACAAGGGTGCTGAAGGACATGTCTGCCAGGACCACAGGGCAGCTCATTCTCCTACACTGACTCATGCATCCAGGCACTCAGAAGCAATCTGTGCCTGTTAAGGAGAAATGGAATGGGATCGAAGGTTGTGTCTGGTACTTCAAAGGGCAAAAGTGTTTTTTTGGTCACTAATTTGTTGCTGTCAATCTATGGAGTGGGCGTGTCTTGACAAATCAAAAGTGTCGAAGAACCTGGAGCAGGACTGAGAGGGAGAGATTCTTAGCAGGAGTGCTGAGGGTAAGCAAAGTACTGATTTATTTATTTATTTATTTATTTGTTGTATTCCTTGTTTGTTTCGCGGGCTTTTTTCAAGGTTTTAAATTAAGGGAAGTGACGTCAGCTGAAGGGGATTCTGGGAGGTTGAGTTCTTAGTATAAAAGTCAGTTACCTGGGGGGTTCGACCTCTTTGTTCGACTGGAGCATAAAAAGCCGGCCGCACTATACAGCGGGCAGCGTCGGGAGTGGGCAGTGTAGTGAGTGGGAAGCAGAGTGACAGCTCTAAGGGCTTTGGCTCGCAGGGCTTAGGCGGAAACGGGCGACACAGGACAGGTTTAAATTCATTCTGTTACCCTTCAATTTCGAATCCTTGTTCTTTCCCAGTGCACTCTGAGGAAGGGGAAAAAGGGTTCAGTGTTCCATTGGAGCAATTCTTTTTCTTTGTAGCAGTAAGTTATATGGAGGGGATGGAAGTGAAGGCAGTGCAATGTTCCTCCTGCAGAATGTTTGAGGTGAGGGACACCGTCAGTGTCCCTGCTCATTACACCTGTGGGAGGTGCACCCATCTGCAGCTCCTCCAAGACCACGTTAGGGAGCTGGAGCTGGAGTTGGATGAGTTTAGGATCATCAGGGAGGCAGAGAGGGCCATAGACACAAGCTTCAGGGATATAGTTGCTCCAGGGAATGAAAATAGATGGGTGACAGTGAGAGGAGCTGGGAGGAAGCAGTCGGTGCGGGGATCCCCTGTGGTCGTTCCCCTTAGCAACAAGTATTCCACTTTGGACACAGGTGAGGGGGGAGACCTACCAGTGGTAAGCTGCAGTGACCAGATCGCCAGCGCTGAGTCCGTCCCTGTGGCTCAGAAGGGAAAGGGGGAGAGCGGTAGAGCTATAGTTATTGGGGACTCGTTTGTTAGAGGGATAGATAGGAGGTTCTGTGGCAACAAGAGAGACTCACAGATGGTATGTTGCCTCCCAGATGCCAGGGTCCGTGACATCTCCGACCATGTCTTCAGGATTCTAAAGGGGGAGGGGGAACAGTCACAAGTCGTGGTGCACGTCGGCACCAAAGACATAGGTAAGAGAGGGGACGGAGACTTAAAACAGGAATTCAGGGAGCTTGGGTGGAAGCTGAGAGCCAGGACAAAACAGGTTGTCATCTCTGGTATGTTGCCGGTGCCACGGGATAGCGAGTTGAGAAACAGGGAGAGAGTGCAGTTAAACACATGGATGCAGGGATGGTGTAGGAGGGAGGGTTTCAGCTATGTGGATAATTGGAACATTTTCTGGGGAAGGTGGGACCTGTACCAACAGGACGGGGTGCACCTGAACCAGAAGGGCACCAATATCCTGGGAGGGAAATTTGCTACAGCTCTTCGGGGGGATTTAAACTAATTTGTCAGGGGGATGGGAAAAGGAGTTGTAGTCCGGAGGTCAGTGAGTGTAGTGAGGTACTGGGAAGGGTATCATGGTCAAAGGTGGGTACCAGCAGACAAGAAGGTGGGTTGAAGTGTGTCTACTTCAATGCAAGGAGCATCCGAAATAAGGTAGGTGAACTTGGGGCGTGGATTGGCACTTGGGACTACGATGTTGTGGCCATTACGGAGACATGGGTAGAACAAGGACAGGAATGGTTGTTGGAAGTTCCGGGGTATAGATGTTTCAGTAAGTGTAGGGTAGCTGGTAAAAGAGGTGGAGGAGTGGCACTGTTAATCAAGGAGAGTGTAACGGCTGCAGAAAGGCATTTCGAAGGGGATCTGCCGACAGAGGTAATATGGGCTGAGGTTAGGAATAGGAAAGGAGCGGTCACATTGTTAGGAGTTTACTATAGGCCCCCAAATAGTAATAGAGATGTGGAGCAAGAAATTGCTAAGCAGATTATGGATAGGTGTGGGGGTCACAGGGTAGTTAGGGATAGAATTTACGACCATTTAGAAAGATGCAGCTTAATCCGGGATAGTCAGCACGGATTTGTGAAGGGCAAGTCTTGCCTCACAAATTTGATAGAATTTTTTGAGGAGGTAACTAAGTGTGTTGATGAAGGTAGTGCAGTTGATGTCATATACATGGATTTTAGTAAGGCGTTTGATAAAGTCCCCCATGGTCGGCTTATGATGAAAGTAAGGATGTGTGGGATAGAGGGAAGTTTGGCCGATTGGATAGGTAACTGGCTATCTAACAGAAGACAGAGGGTGGTGGTGGATGGAAAATTTTCGGACTGGAAACCGGTTACCAGCGGAGTGCCACAGGGATCAGTGCTTGGCCCTCTGCTCTTTGTGATTTTTATAAATGACTTGGAGGAGGGGGCTGAAGGGTGGATCAGTAAATTTGCTGATGACACCAAGATTGGTGGAGTAGTGGATGAGGTGGAGGGCTGTTGTAGGCTGCAAAGAGATATAGATAGGATGCAAAGCTGGGCTGAAAAATGGCAAATGGAGTTTAACCCTGACAAATGCGAGGTGATTCATTTTGGTAGGACAACTTTAAATGTGGATTACAGGGTCAAAGGTAGGGTTCTGAAGAATGTGGAGGAACAGAGAGATCTTGGGGTTCATATCCATAGATCTCTGAAGATTGCCACTCAAGTGGATAGAGCTGTGAAGAAGGCCTATAGTGTGTTGGCGTTCATTAATAGGGGGTTTGAGTTTAAGAGCCGTGGGGTTATGCTGCAACTGTACAGGACCTTGGTGAGACCACATTTGGAATATTGTGTGCAGTTCTGGTCACCTCACTACAAGAAGGATGTGGAGACACTGGAAAGAGTGCAAAGGAGATTTACCAGGATGCTGCCTGGTTTGGAGGGTATGTCTTATGAGGAAAGGTTGAGGGAACTTGGGCTTTTCTCTTTGGAGCGGAGGAGGTTGAGAGGAGACTTGATAGATGTTTATAAGATGATGAGGGGGATAGATAGAGTGAACGTTCAAAGACTATTTCCTCGGGTGAATGGAGCGGTAACTAGGGGGCATAACTATAGGGTTCATGGTGGGAGATATAGGAAGGATGTCCGAGGTAGGTTCTTTACGCAGAGAGTGGTTGGGGTGTGGAATGGACTGCCTGCAGGGATAGTGGAGTCAGAAACTTTAGGAACATTTAAGAAGCTATTGGATAGGCACATGGAGTACTTCGGGATGATAGGGAGGAAATAGCTTGATCTGGGTTTCAGACAAAGCTCGGCACAACATCGTGGGCCGAAGGGCCTGTTCTGTGCTGTACTGTTCTATGTTCTATGTAACTGTTTCTAACTTAGAAATACTATTTAAAAATGAGGAACATGAAAGGGAGACTAGAACATCATTTAAAAGGGGCTTGGGTACATATCACTAAAAGGTAGAATATTGGGGAGGTGATGGCCGAGTGGTATTATCACTAGACTATTAATCCAGAAACTTAGCTAATGTTATCTGGAACTAAGAATCTACTGAGACACTTTCAACACCTCAGCTTTCTGC
Organism: Mustelus asterias; assembly: GCF_964213995.1. Lineage (NCBI taxonomy): Eukaryota > Metazoa > Chordata > Chondrichthyes > Carcharhiniformes > Triakidae > Mustelus > Mustelus asterias. The sequence continues at coordinate 63,275,216 of NC_135815.1, read as the reverse complement.
GTGCTCAGTTTCATTCCCTTTGTCCAACTCCACCAACCCTCATAGTATAAATCTCTGCTGACTCTCTTTTCTCTCAGCTCTCACAAAGAGTCATCGAGACTCAAAACGTTGACTCTACTCTCTTTCCAGAGATGCTGTCAGACCTGCTGAGATTTTCCAGCATTTTTCTCTTTTTTCTGTATTATTCTGTATTTTAGTTTAGTTAGGGCATCATGATCAGCACAAGCTTGGAGGGCCGAAGGGCCTGTTCCTGTGCTGTACTTTTCTTTGTTCTCTTTGCTCTTTATACCAAACAACTAACTGTATGTTACATTACACAAAAGACCTTGCTTGTTAATTTTATATTGAAAGAAAGGATTGTGACTGAAAGTTGCCATATTGCTTTGTGATTGCATGGCCCATTTGATAAACAGCCTCTTGGAGAGTCTCACACATGCTGAATACTGCTCTGATGACTGATGTGGCCTCGATACAGATGCAGGTGGCCCCAAATGTGCTAAGCACCAGTAGCAATCAGTTAACCTGAGGATGCAGGCCACAGCCATCACTGGAGCAAGAAAGGCAGCTGCCGGTCTCCATTGTTTCTTCAGAAGGAAATCTTCAAAATGCAGCAAATGAAACACCAACAAAACGTATTTCAACTTATAAAACAAAGAAAGGGTTTAATAAAGAAACATCATTACTCCAAACTTGGGCCTCACCCTGGGCCACTCCAAGCTTCTCACAATTCTACATAGTTCCTTATTTATAGTGAATCAGTTGGTCAGCTGACTATTACATCACTCTGTGATTGGTTCCATGTTTTATTGGGTCAGGTGACCCTTACATCTTGTTCCCATTGGTCATATTACATCCAACACAAATTTATCACTGGCTACATTCTAACATCCATACCAACTCAAAGCGCAGGAAGATTGCCTTTGGCATGTGCATAGATGCATGGGCTGTTACATGTAAACTTGTGTTATGTTTAATGAGAAACAAATGTTCTTGAACTGCGAACTGAAATGTTTTGTGCATTAATTTCAGTGCAACAGTTGACATGAGCCAGATGTTAAATCCAACTGTATGGTCTGTAAATGCGAGGAACTGAAGAGTGCTTGTTTTGATGATGACCTTTGCATATTGTGGTCATGAAAGCAGAGATGCTGAGAGCTCCTAAAATGAGGTCAGAACCCATGCCCCAGGGAGGGACATTCTTGGATCATCATTCCCTCTACTTCATAGAAAATAGAAATCATAGAAACCCTACAGTGCAGAAGGAGGCCATTCGGCCCATCGAGTCTACACCGACCACAATCCCACCCAGGCCCTACCCCCACATATTTACCCGCTAATCCCTCTAACCTACACATCCCAGGACTCTAAGGGGCAATTTCTAACCTGGCCAATCAACCTAGAATTGTGAGAAGCTTGGAGTGGCCCAGGGTGAGGCCCAAGTTTGGAGTAATGATGTTTCTTTATTAAACCCTTTCTTTGTTTTATAAGTTGAAATACTTGTGCTCAAGTGACAGATTGCCTTATCAGCCAATAAATCTCCTTGCCACATGTTTCATTCTCCTGGGCAGTTTGGAGTTACCTTCATCAGGTGGCACCTCTACAAGCACCTCATTATCATCCTCCTCTTCTGACTCTGTCACTCGCTCAGTATCTTCCCTAGTTCCAGTGCTACTCATATCTAGAGTGCCAAGTTGAGCAATGCTCAGTAGATGATGATGATGAGGGTTACCCTTGAGGGTGCATATTGCCAGGCTCCCTCAAACCTATCAAATTTCCTGCTAAATCATAGAATCATGAAGTGCAGAAGAGACCCTTCGGCCCATCGAGTCCGCACTGACATATTAGAAACACCTGAACTCCCACCTAAAAGGGTGGCATGGACAAGTTGGGCCAAAGGGCCTGTTTCCATGCTGGAAACTCTATGACTCTAATCACATCTGCCACCACTTGGCCCATAGCCATGAATGTTATGATGTTACGACTGCTCATCCAGATACTTTTTAAAGGATGTGAGACAACCCACCTCTACCACCCTCTCTGGCAGCGCATCCCAGACCTCCACCATCCTCTGGGTAAAAAAGCTTTTTCTCACATCCGTCATAAACCTCCTGCCCCTCACCTTAAGCCTATGTCCCCTCGTGACTGATCCTTCATAGAACATAAAACATTACAGCGCAGTACAGGCCCTTCGGCCCTCGATGTTGCGCCGACCAGTGAAACCAATCTAAAGTCCCTCTAATCTACACTATTCCAATATCATCCATATGTTTATCCAATAACCATTTGAATGCTCTTAATGTTGACGAGTCCACCACTGCTGCAGGCAGGGCATTCCATGCCCTTACTACTCTCTGAGTAAAGAACCTACCTCAAACATCTGTCCTATATCTCTCACCCCTCAATTTAAAGCTATGTCCCCTTGTGTTAGCCATCACCATCCGAGGAAAAAAGCTCTCACTATCCACCCTATCTAATCCACTGATCATCTTGTATGCCTCTATTAAGTCACCTCTAACCTTCTTCTCTCTAACGAAAACAACCTCAAGTCCCTCAGCCTTTCCTCATACGATCTTCCCACCATACCAGGCAACATCCTGGTAAATCTCCTCTGCACCCTTTCCAACACTTCCACATCTTCCCTATAATGCGGCGACCAGAACTGTACGCAATTGTTGTAGGTAAAAAACTTCTGACACTATTAGTAGATCAAAATGCAGGTTTATTTTCACAATTGTGGGAGAAGTGAGGTTCCTAACAGTGGACCCAGGGCTTCTCATCGAACACAAGTAAGAACAGAGTTTATATATGTCCCGGGCCCCGCCCTCATTACATTGCAATTCTCTAAGATGTCTGTCATTGTTCATGGTGAGATTCTTGTTGTTTTAGCAGTATCTTCCTCTGCGTAGTTTGTTCGATCTCCAAGGCCACGATCGTTCGCCATTGCCTTGAAACAATATTACAGGTTTTGCACAAACAAGTTAACTAATCTACATACAGGTTTGTATAATACTTTATATCAGGATAAGATGAATAACGTATGATGAATATATATATATGAATCTATGGTGATTCAAAGACAGAAGGCATACATGCCAACTCCATCGTGTTAAACAAAGGTACATAAAAATGGAGACTGTTTAGCTTATTTCGAGCTGGGCTAATCGCATTTCTTGATAACAAATGGAGACAGAGGAATAGCTGTTCCTATTATCTGGCACAGACATGAAAAACTCCGAACTCTGACAAAAACATGGACTCTGCAGTGTTCTAAACAAAATCACAGAGTTCGGGTCTTACTGCTTAAGTGTGACAAGGGTCATTAACCCATTCCTGACTGCACTCCCCCCTTCTGGTCGGATGCCAGGTCCAAACATGGCATTTATGACCAACTCAGAACCACATTGTATCGGGGAATGGGCCTAGCTCCTTAGTCGGGAGGTCTGCCCCCTCCCCCTGTACACTTGCGACTGTCATAATTCGTGCTGTTACTGTTTTGCTACAGGCGTTCAATAATGCCATACAAACACAGCAAGTAATTACAATTACAATTAATACAATCAATCCATGCATCAGGTATGGACCCCACGACCCGAACCATTGCCCCAGCCAGCCCGGAGGGTTATAATCATGCTATTGGTTCCCTTCTTCCTGTATTGCTTTTGCTACTTGTTTAATATGATCTGCTAAGCGAGTTATATTCTCCGAAGCTTCGGGAATATACGTACAGCATTCGAAGCCAACTATGGCACATGTTCCACCTTGGGAGGCTAGCACACAATCGAGTTCCAATCAGTTCTGTAACGCCACAGTCCGAATAGCTACGACCTCTGCTGACATTGCAGAGATGGCCGTGCTCACCTCCTCGAACCCATCCTTAGTCTTATTTGCAACTTTCTCTAGGGTTGTGGCCATCCGTATAAGTTCCTGTGCTGCCTTTGCTGTCCCAAAAAATGGGTAGGCTATCATGAAGAATCGTTCTGTCTCACTAATGGCTCGCTTAGCCCTAAGCAGGTGTATCTCGGGGTGGTCCCATAAGTCAATGTAATGGTGAACATAAGGCACCACATATGCCAAATAACACGATCCTGTCCAATTCCAGGGAAACCACGGATAGGCATTGTTTCCACAGACAAAATAGGTACCATTACATGCAGTCATCTCGCTTACATAAGCGGAGGAGAGGCTAACCGGGACAGTGGCTATGGGGCACTGGATTGTGACCTGTATCATGGCCTCAGCATCATCAGTGATATCAATCTGCTGTATACAGTAGCTACGGCCAACAGGTATGGTTCCATTTCTTATCAGGCAGATAGATCCCCTTTGTTTATTTTTCACAATGAAGTAGGGTGGGGAATCTGATCTGTTGTAGCTGGGCTGGTAATTCTTCTTAAAGGACGATAAAGTGCACCCTCCGGCCCCTAGCCTTGAAACAACATCACTGTTGCTGATACCCTGCATAGTGGTACCCGATGGGGTTTTAAATGTCAGTTTCCTTGTCCCTTTCTGGGTTCCATTCCTTATTTAAAACCCATTCAATTACTTCTGGAGCTGATAAAGGGATAGGAAATAAGGGAATTCCTCCCTTTCCTCCGTGCATGGGAATGTGTGAACAGACCCAGCACTTGCTCAGATTCGATTGTGATGCATACAGATAAGACATATACATAAAGGTGTTCATACAATAGACAGAGTCATCGTTACAGAGATGATCACTGTACTTCATCCCTAACTCCTCATAATTCAATTTATATTCTCCTGCTATGGCTAACAGGGCCAGGGTCGTGAGTATCAGCATGAGAAGCATCTTATCACTTACTAATATCCCGCGCGACCGTTATACAATGGTCCAAAGGCTATATCGCCCACGCGCAACACCGCAGATCCGCGAACCCGTTCAGCTTGTTTGGAGGTCACTCGTTGTTTGCTTATATCTGTAAGTGGAGTATATCACATATTTTTCCAATTAATTTCAGCATATTCAATTGAGTATATCCAGGCACAGATATCTCCACTAATTATAACTTCATACAGCTCATTTCATTTTTGTACGAGCCCTGATTTGTTAGGTAATATTTTTACTAGGACATCCCACTGTTGGGACTGTCAGGGAGCATTTCAAGCTCTCTCTACGTCTCTTATTTCTTGATTGTTTTTTATCGATTTATGCATCCCTTTTAGTTGGGTGCTTAGTTCCAAAACACATCTCTTGATTTTATCTTTTAGTGGACCTACATCGGTCCCACCTGTTATGATGCTTTTTGGTAATTGCGTCGTCCGTCCTGTCATTAGCTCATAAGGGGTTAATCCGGTTGTTTGGTTTGTAGCAACCCTTAATCTCATTTAGTATGGTGGGCAATACCTTCATCCACATTTTTTTTCCGATGTCTGTATGGCCTTCGCCAGTGCAAAGTATTTTTGCCCAATGTAATAATTGTGCTATGCTTTAAGTTAATTTAAGCTAATTTGGCCTCAGCAGCTTGGAATTCTGAGTCCAACTTAGAAACTTAGCTGCATTCTCTGAAAGTACAATGTAAGGTAAACAAACTTTCTCATGGCCAAGTTGTTGATGTAGCTGGAGACTGCTTGTATGGCTGTTTTCTCTCTCTCTCCTTCTTTCTCTAAAATAACCGTTATTTCGAAAACAAAGCTTAAAGAAAGGCATATTTACTTCAGATCAGTCGAGTTTATTCTGAAGAAATAAACAGACCCTTCAGTTGGCTTGGGGCGAATCACACAACACTTTGCACTGGCTGCAGCTGGACATTCTATCAAAAGGCATCGCTTTTCTCATTTAAATCACATATCATACAACTCCGATCTTTGTATGATGTATTCTTACATTATATCTAATTTGATCATTTGCTTGTCCATATTTGAAAGTGCAATGTTTCAGCAGAAATGATCCTTCTCTAGACAGATTGTCTCATAAGGTCTCACAGATGTCAATAGTTTATGCTGTCAGACACCGCTCTTTAAAAACACAGATAACCGAAATGATGCAAGATTTCTGAGTCTGGCTGCAAAGCCAGTCTCCAACTCTTTTTCTGTCTCTCTCTCCAGTAAACCGGTTTCACCCCCTGTCATGGTAATATTAATTGTGCAAGATATTACAAATTACATCGGGTATTTCAAAACACTCTTAATTTAGTTTTAAATTAATCTGTTTCCATTTTTAGACTGAGCTCCAGATCAGAATTCCTTGCACTTTTAGAACAATAACAAGAGTTACTTGATTAGAAATGTTTTGGTTTGCTTCCTAGCTGGCTAGGTTCTAAGCTTTGCAGTGTTCTTAGATTTGGAAAACCTTGAACAATAGATAGAACAATTCCAATGGCAGTATATAGTTTTAACTAGTTACACTATCAGAACTATCATCAATGTGAGATGATTTAAATGATGTAATTTGTTGCATGTTATCGGAACATCACACAAGTCTTGAATTTCATATCGGTAATTAACTGGCAACACAAGTTCCAATAATTCATGGTATTCAATGGTTGGCATCAAATGCAAATTAAAAATACTCAAGGACAACATCTTTATTTGTATTAACAACTGAGGTTTTAACTGATTAATCTCCTGCTGTATATTGGGATAATCGGAACTACGATTCATTGATTTGATGGACTTTAAACTGACTCATAGACAGTATATTCACCTCATTCTTTTGTTCCTGCTTTTCTATTTTTCACAAAATTACTTTTTTTTTTTAAACTTCTCAACTACACTCTTATAATTTCAACTTCAAGACAAGGAAAGAGCACATGGTCCTTCCAAGGTCTAACTCCTTTCTCAACATTAAAACGAACAACAACAAAACATTCACGCAATCACGTTGTTAAACACACAGATACACATAGATACACATGGAAGCTTCCAACATTTATTCAGACTTAACATCTTAAACTGGGATGGAAGTAAAACATTTAAGAATACAGACCGTTGATTAACAGTCGCTTTTATGCTGCTGCCTTCCAAGCTGTAATTCAACTCAAAACAGAAGTAAATTCAAGAAATCTTATCACTTTAATCTTTAACCGTTTGTAACAAATACTTCCCCAGCATTTTCTTATCTCATTATTCCACTGAATTATTTCCCTCATCTCTAATTATATTGATTTGTCAATTTGGTATTATAGGCGGGCACTCCCTTTTTGCCCGTCTGTCATTTAATACAGTTTCATGGTTGATCCATGTAACACATTTTAATTAGAATGCATTATGGCAGTACAATAATTCCCAGTATGACACACGCACTCCCATTCTACCTCATGTAACTCCCTTCTCTGTTAAATTTTGACTATATCTTAAAATTACTGCAAGTCTTATAACTTAAAGGAACATAAACAAGTGATTAATCATCATTTCAAATACACAGGAATAATTCTTTCTATTTATCTTTTCAACTTTAGTTTTATCAAAAATACATTTTCAAATTTAACAAAAGCCTGATCCAAATAATCCATTTATTTTATCACTTTTAAATATCCCTACTAAAATAATTATCTTTACACAGGCAGATGCAGTAACTCTCCTTACGACTCTTCAGATGTAATCTAATGCTATTATTCCCACATTCCCCAAATCTCTGTCCGATGCCCCTGTTGTAAAATTTATTAATTTATTAAACTCGCATTGATCTGCTATACCCCATTCCATCACATGAGGCTCTCGATCACAATTACATCTTACATCTCTCTCTCTCTCTCCCTCCCTCGAGTGAGAAAAACTTACAACCTGCTTGTTTACTTTTAACCCTTTATTCCCCTTCTAACTGTTTTGTTGCGGTAATTGGTGTATTCCTTTAACTGAGTCCAATGCTTCCAGACACCCCTACCTTGCATATCTATGCAGGCACAGGTGTTTCCACTGATAATGACCTCATAGGGGCCTTTCCATTTGGGGGCAAATCCAGGTTTTCCTGGTAGTGTTTTTACCATAACCTTGCTGCCCGCCGGGGGTACCTCCGGGGTCTGTTCTAGCTTATTGTGCTCATCTATCACTATTTGTTTGTCCCGTACTGTTTTCCGCATATCTTTTAATTGGGAGCTTAACTCTAATACATATCGTCTAATCCTGTCCCGTAATGGGCCTACATCTGCATATTTCCGTGATCCATCCACAAACAGGACCAAATCTGGTGCCTCCAGGGGCGCATCTTTTATTCTACTCTCCTCTACGTCTTCGTCTACGTCCCCACATGAGTGGGGAGACCCTTCACCTAACATTCCTTCTGCGGGGTTCATTCCCATGTCTCGTACAATGGTGATGGACTTAGTGGGTGGGAGAAGCACTGCCTCCCACTTCGCCCTTCTCATATTTGAGACAGACCGCAATTTTCCTGTGTTCAGCATTTCCACCAAGGTATGTTTGGTGTGTAAAACAATATTCCCCGCCATTATGATGGGCTTGCTGACCTTTACTGCCCATGCCACTCAATCTAGTGCGGCTATACATCTGGGTAACCCGGTTACTACGGGGCCCTCCACTGTGGAATAATAACCCACGGGTCGCTGTTTGTCCCCATGGACCTGTGTGACTACTGCCGAATAAAACCCCCCCTCGTTATTACAATAGATATAAAAATCTTTACTAGCGTCAGGCAGTCCAAGCCCTGGAGCCTTCATTTGTTCTACTTTTAGTTTACTATATGCCCTTTCCTGTTCTGATCCCCATTCTATAACTTCTAGAACGGGTTTCCCCCCTTTTACTAGCCTTTGTATTGGTTCGGCGAGCCTTGCGAATTCTGGTATAAAGTTGCGGCTGTAATTAAACAACCCCAAAACCTTCCTTACCCCTCGGTCGGTTACTGGTCTTGGCATTTCCTGTATGGCTGTTTTCCTGTCCAATGGCATTTCTTTGGTCCCCTGGGATATCAGGTGTCCCAAATATAACAACTGCGCTTTCCCTATTTGGGCCTTCCTGGGGCTCGCCTTTAGTCCCTGTTCATCTAAGTGTTTCAGGACCGAGTATAGTGCCGTCTGGTGATTATCTACGCTAGGTCAATTCCACCACTCCTGTTCATTCGTATCGGGATTTTGGAACAACATTGGCAAGCCTATTATCTCCGGTTTGTTATCTTTCCTTTGTTTGGCTTGCTGTTGTAATCTTTTTCTCGGTCTTGTCTTTCCTTTGATTCTCACATTCACTGATCCCTCTTCTTAATTGTTTTATTGTGGTAATTCTGTTCCAATAAGTGGGAGCATTCCCTAATACTCTCTGAATCTCTGTTTTACACTGGGTGACGGGTTTATAATTTTGCTTTTGGCCGCGCACCAGTTCCCCTCCGGGTTACTGGTGCTCAGTTGTATTCTAGCACTTCCTACTCCTCTGGAGGAGCGGGTGGTCCCTGTGTGGACTCATTAGGAGGTAGAGGAACAGTTTCCTCTCTCTATTGTTTTTCTTCGAAGACTTGGTTTCGTTTCTCCAATTCTCTTATTCTGAATTCTAGTTCTCTGATCTTTTTTCTATCTTGCTCAATTAGTCCAGCTAACTGATGTATTAACAATACTCCTATCTTCTTTGCCTCGTTTCTCTTTTCTTTATATATCCACGTTTTCTGCTACTCTAAGGTCTGAGACGTATCCCAGCCATCCTTTTGCATCCTCTTTATTAATGCTTTTTTCTTTGATAAGTACACGTCAATGAGAGGACCTGCAGATCCCCTCATCCTTCATTATCTGCCATTTTGCAGACTTCACTACCCCCCTTTGGAGCCCTACAGTGCCTGACAAAGTGACCCAGTTTTCTACAATTATGGCACGCACCCTTTGGCTTATCTTCTCTACTGTTTGTACGAACGTTTTCCTGTTTTATTTGTAGGTATGGTTTCTCATCTGGTCCATCTCTAATTCCAGATGCCCGTTCCACTAATTCATCATAAGTCTGGGTATTGAGAACTCCCATTTTAAGAATTTTTTGGTGAGCTGGCGACAGCCCGTCTTTAAATGCTTGTAAAAAGGCTCTATCTGTTCGGGCAGCTTCGGGTACTTCCCAACATTCTTGGTATATTCTAAAGAGTCGCTCCGCAAATTCATAGGCTCTTTCACCCCCCCTTGTTGATTAACATTTAAATTTTTTCTTTGACATCAGCCCATTTCTTACCCGAGACTGAAACCTGTTCAATTAATCCAGCCAATTGATGAACTAAGAGAACTCCAATTTTCTTAGTTTTGTTTTTCTTTTCCTTTTCCAACCATTTTCGTTGTTGGTCTAGTGGATGGTCTAAATCCCATCCCCCTTTTATCATCTGTTTTATGAGTCTGTCCCTCTTAGTCATGAATTCATTTATCAGGGACCCAGGGGGTCCCCACTGTCTTTGTCCCGCCATAACACTGATAAGTTTATACTCACCACCTGGAGTGACTTATTCTCCCTTCTCGCTCTCCCTCTCCCAGGTCGCTCTTATCAGAGTCCGGTGATACCTGTAAAAGGGTTGATCAGATCCCTCCATACCACCGCTTATACTATTTTTTTTAGAAGGCTTTTCCTTAGAAGGCCTTTCCTTCTAACTCTTACACATGAAGGCATTTTCCTTCAAACCCCGGCGATCACTCAGACAGTCTCTATCTCACTCACGTCTAAACATCACACACTCTTATCACAGATGATTACCCACTGCATTTTGACCCACTCTATTTAGAGTTCGATAATCTATTCCGGTGTCCCGGTCGTGGCCATTCGACCGGACCGTAAACAGATTATCCCGGACGAGCCCCCAATTGTTGTAGGTAAAAAACTTCTGACACTATTAGTAGATCAAAATGCAGGTTTATTTTCACAATTGTGGGAGAAGTGAGGTTCCTAACAGTGGACCCCCAGCCTTCTCATCGAACACAAGTAAGAACAGAGTTTATATATGTCCCGGGCCCCGCCCTCATTACATTGCAATTCTCTAAGATGTCTGTCATTGTTCATGGTGAGATTCTTGTTGTATTAGCAGTATCTTCCTCTGCGTAGTTTGTTCGATCTCCAAGGCCACGATCGTTCGCCATTGCCTTGAAACAATATTACAGGTTTTGCACAAACAAGTTAACTAATCTACATACAGGTTTGTATAATACTTTATATCAGGATAAGATGAATAACATATGATGAATATATATATATATGAATCTATGGTGATTCAAAGACAGAAGGCATACATGCCAACTCCATCGTGTTAAACAAAGGTACATAAAAATGGAGACTGTTTAGCTTATTTCGAGCTGGGTTAATCGCATTTCTTGATAACAAATGGAGACAGAGGAATAGCTGTTCCTATTATCTGGCACAGACATGAAAAACACCGAACTCTGACAAAAACATGGACTCTGCAGTGTTCTAAACAAAATCACAGAGTTCGGGTCTTACTGCTTAAGTGTGACAAGGGTCATTAACCCATTCCCGACTGCAGCAATACTAAGTGCGGCCGCACCAGAGTTTTGTATAGTTGCAGCATGACCTCCTGGCTCCGAGACTCAATCCCTCTACCAATAAAAGCTAACACACCATACGCCTTCTTAACAACCCTATCAACCTGGGTGCCAACTTTCAGGGATCTATGCACATGGACACCCAGATCCCTCTGTTCATCCACACTACCAAGTATCTTACCATTAGCCCAGTACTCTGTATTCCTGTTACTCCTTCCAAAGTGAATCACCTCACACTTTTCTGCATTAAACTCCATTTACCACCTCTCAGCCCAGCTCTGCAGCTTATCTATGTCCCTCTGTAACCTGGTAAGAGTTTTAACAACACCAGGTTAAAGTCCAACAGGTTTATTTGGTAGCAAATACCATCTCCACATCATGACTACCTCTGTAACCTGCCACTTCCCTCCGCACTGTCTACAACTCCACCGACTTTAGTGTCATCCACAAATTACTAATCCATCCTTCTATGCCCTCATCCAGGTCATTGATAAAAATGACAAACAGCAGTGGCCCCAAAACAGATCCTTGCGGTACAACACTAGTAACTGAACTCCAGGATGAATATTTCCCATCAACCACCACCCTCTGTTTTCTTACAGCTAGCCAATTCCTGATCCAAACCACTAAATCACCCTCAATCCCATGTGCCCGTATTTTCTGCAAAAGCTTACCATGGGGAACCTTATCAAATGCTTTGCTAAAATCCATATACACCACATCAACCGCTTTACCCACATCCACCTCTTTGGTCACCTTTTCAAAGAACTCAATAAGGTTTGTGAGGCATGACCTACCCTTCACAAAACCGTGCTGACTATCCCTAATCAAATTATTCCTTTCCAGGTGATTATAAATCCGATCTCTTATAATCCTTTCCAAAACTTTGCCCACAACAGACGTAAGACTCACCGGTCTATAATTACCAGCTAAGGGGAACAGCTGCTCCCTATCCACTCTGTCCATGTCTCTCATAATCTTGTACACCTCGATCAGGTCGCTCCTCAGTCTTCTCTGCTCCAATGAAAACAACCCAAGCCTATCCAACCTCTCTTCATAACTGAAATGTTCCATCCCAGGTAGCATCCTGGTGAATCTCCTCTGCAGCCCCTTCAGTGCAATCACACCTTTCCAATAATGTGGCGACCAGAATTACACACTCTAGCTGTGGCCTCACCAAAGTTCTAAACACCTTCAACATGACTTCTCTTCTTTTGTAATCTATGCCTCGATTGATAAAGACAAGCGTCCCATATGCCTTTTTCACCACTCTACTAATATGCCCTTCTGCTTTCAGAGATCTGTGGACAAACATGTCAAGGTCCCTTTGTCCCACAGCACTTCCTAGTGCCCTGCCATTCATTGAATACTTTCTTGTCAAATTACTCCTTCCAAAGTGTATCATCTCACACTTTTCAGGGTTAAATTCCATCTGCCACTTATCTGCCCATTTGATCAATCCGTCTATATTTTCTTGTAGCCCAAAACACTTCGCCTCATTGCTGACCACCCATCCAATCTTTGTGTCATCTGCAAATGTACTAATCCTACCCCCCACATAGTCATCAATGTCATTTATATAAATGATGAATAATAGGGGGCCCAACATAGATCCCTGTGATATGCCACAGGACACTGGCTTCCAGTCACTAAAAGCAGCCTTCTGTAATCCATAAGACCATAAGACCATAAGACATAGGAGCGGAAGTAAGGCCATTCGGCCCATCGAGTCCACTCCACCATTCAATCATGGTTGATTTCAACTCCATTTACCCGCTCTCTCCACCTGTTTCCTACAACTGAGCCAATTTTTTGAGCCAACAGAGCCAAATTTGTTTTAAATTTGTTCATGGGATCTGGGCATTGCTGGCAAGGCCAACCTTTACTGCCCCTGAACTGAATGGCTTGCTTGGCCATTCCATTTAAGAGTGCTGTGAATCTGGAGTCACATGTTGACGAGACCGGGTAAGGACAGCAGATCCCTTCCCTAAAGGACATTACTGAACCAGATAGGTTTTAGTAGAGAGATCAAAACAGTACGGGATAACATCACCCTGGGCAATTGAAGCATCGTTGTGCGAGATAGTCTAATCAGGAAAGTAGGATTACAGATCCCATCATCATCAATCACAAGTATAGTTCTGAAATGATTAAAGCTGAATTAACAGGATTTAAAACAGGAATTTCGGGAGCTGGGCTGGAAGCTGAGAGCCAAGACAAAACATGTGGACATCTCTGGTACGTTACTGGTGCCACGTGATAGCGAGTTGAGGAACAGGGAGAGAGTGCAGTTAAACATGTGGTTGCAGGGATGGTGTAGGAGGGAGGGTTTCAGATACGTGGATATTCTGGGGAAGGTGGGACCTGTACAAACAGCACCTGAACCAGAGGGGCACCAATATCCTGGGAGGGAAATTTGATACGGCTCTTCAGGGGGGTTTAAACTAATTTGTCAGGGGAGTGGGAAAAGGAGTTGTAGTCCAGAAGTCAGTGTTGAGGGTGGTGAGGTATTGGGGAAGGTATCAAGGTCAAGGGTGGGTACCGGTAGAGAGGAAGGTGGGTTGAAGTGTGTCTACTTCAATGCAAGGAGCATCCGGAACAAAGTAGATGAACTTGGGGCGTGGATTGGTACTTGGGACTACGATGTTGTGGCCATTACGGAGACGTGGGTAGAACAAGGACAGAAATGGTTGTTGGACGTTCCAGGGTATAGATGTTTCAGTAAGTGTAGGGAAGCTGGTAAAAGAGGTGGAGGAGTGGCATTGTTAATCAAGGATAGTCTAACGGCTGCGGAAAGGCACTTCGAGGGGGATCTGCACACTGAGGTCATATGGGCTGAAGTTAGAAACAGGAAAGGAGCAGTCACGTTGTTAGGAGTTTACTATAGGCCCCCAAATAGTCATAGAGATGTGGAGGAAGAAATTGTTAAGCAGATTATGGATATGTGTGGGGGTCACAGGGTAGTTGTCATGGGGGACTTTAACTTTCCAAATATTGATTGGAACCTTTGTAGGTCAAATCGTTCGGATGGGGCAGTTTTTGTGCAGTGTGTCCAGGAGGGTTTCCTGACACAATATGTGGATAGGCCGACAAGAGGTGAGGCCACATTGGATTTGGTACTGGGAAATGAGCCGGGCCAAGTGTTAGATTTGGTTGTGGGAGAGCATTTTGGAGATAGTGACCACAATTCGGTGTCTTTTGTTATTGCAATAGAGAGGGATAGGGCCGTACGGCAGGGCAAGGTTTACAATTGGGGGAGAGGTAATTATGATGCAATTAGGCAAGAATTAGGGGGCATAAGATGGGAACAGAAACTGTCAAGGAAAGGCACTAATGAAAAGTGGAACTTTTTCAAGGAACAAATACTGTGTGTCCTTGATAGGTATGTCCCTGTCAGGCAGGGAGGAAATGGCCGAGTGAGGGAACCATGGTTCACGAAAGAGGTGGAGTGTCTTGTGAAAAGGAAGAGGGAAGCTTATGTAGGGATGAGGAAACAAGGTTCAGATGGCTCGATTGAGGGTTACAAGTTAGCAAGGAATGAGCTGAAAAAGGGGCTTAGGAGAGCTAGGAGGGGACATGAGAAGTCCTTGGCGGGTCGGATCAAGGAAAACCCCAAGGCTTTTTACTCTTATGTGAGGAATAAAAGAATGACCAGGGTGAGGTTAGGGCCGGTCAAGGACAGTAGTGGGAACTTGTGTATGGAGTCAGTAGAGATAGGAGAGGTGATGAATGAATACTTTTCTTCAGTGTTCACCAAGGAGAGGGGCCATGTTTTTGAGGAAGAGAAGGTGTTACAGGCTAATAGGCTGGAGGAAATAGATGTTCGGAGGGAGGACGTACTGGCAGTTTTGAATAAACTGAAGGTCGATAGGTCCCCTGGGCCTGATGAAATATATCCTAGGATTCTTTGGGAGGCAAGGGGTGAGATTGCAGAGCCTTTGGCTTTGATCTTTGGGTCCTCACCGTCCACGGGGATGGTGCCAGAGGACTGGAGAGTGGTGAATGTTGTTCCTCTGTTTAAGAAAGGGAATAGAAATGACCCTGGTAATTATAAACCGGTTAGTCTTACTTCGGTGGTTGGTAAATTGATGGAAAAGGTCCTTAGGGATGGGATTTACGACCATTTAGAAAGATGTGGATTAATCCGGGATAGTCAGCATGGATTCGTGAAGGGCAAGTCGTGCCTCACAAATTTGATTGAATTTTTTGAGGAGGTAACTAAGTGTGTTGCTGAAGGTAGGGCAGTTGATGTCATGTACATGGATTTTAGTAAGGCGTTTGATAAGGTCCCTCATGGTCGGCTTATGATGAAAGTAAGGAGGTGTGGGATAGAGGGAAAGTTGGCTGATTGGATAGGTAACTAGCTATCTGATCGAAGACAGAGGGTGATGGTGGATGGAAAATTTTCGGGCTGGAGGCAGGTTGCTAGCGGAGTGCCACAGGGATCAGTGCTTGGTTCTCTGCTCTTTGTGATTTTTATTAATGACTTAGAGGAGGGGGCTGAAGGGCGGATCAGTAAATTTGCTGATGACACCAAGATTGGTGGAGTAGTGGATGAGGTGCAGGGCTGTTGTAGACTGCAAAGAGACATAGATAGGATGCAAAGCTGGGCTGAAAAATGGCAAATGGAGTTTAACCCTGATAAATGTGAGGTGATTCATTTTGGTAGGACTAATTTAAATGTGGATTACAGGGTCAAAGGTAGGGTTCTGAAGACTGTGGAGGAACAGAGAGATCTTGGGGTTCATATCCACAGATCTCTAAAGGTTGCCACTCAAGTGGATAGAGCTGTGAAGAAGGCCTATAGTGTGTTAGCTTTTATTAACAGGGGGTTGGAGTTTAAGAGCCGTGGGGTTATGCTGCAACTGTACAGGACCTTGGTGAGACCACATTTGGAATATTGTGTGCAGTTCTGGTCACCTCACTATAAGAAGGATGTGGAAGCGCTGGAAAGAGTGCAGAGGAGATTTACCAGGATGCTGCCTGGTTTGGAGGGTAGGTCTTATGAGGAAAGGTTGAGGGAGCTAGGGCTGTTCTCTCTGGAGCGGAGGAGGCTGAGGGGAGACTTAATAGAGGTTTATAAAATGATGAAGGGGATAGATAGAGTGAACGTTCAAAGACTATTTCCTCTGGTGTGTGGGGCTATTACAAGGGGGCATAACTATAGGATTCATGGTGGTAGATATAGGAAGGATATCAGAGGTAGGTTCTTTACGCAGAGAGTGGTTGGGGTGTGGAATGGACTGCCTGCAGTGATAGTGGAGTCAGACACTTTAGGAACATTTAAGCGGTTATTGGATAGGCACATGGAGCACACCAGGATGATAGGGAGTGGGATAGTTTGATCTTGGTTTCAGATAAAGCTCGGCACAACATTGTGGGCCGAAGGGCCTGTTCTGTGCTGTACTGTTCTATGTTCTATGTTCTAACAGATAATGGCCCAATTGGAACATTGAATGTACACACTGTGACATGAAATAGTATAAGAATGCTGTTCAAATCCACCTGATGTGGACATGCCAGCGTTGGACTGGGGTAAGCACAGTAAGAAGTCTCACAACACCAGGTTAAAGTTCAACAGGTTTATTTGGTAGCACAAGCCACAAACTTTCAGAGCGCTGCTCCTTCATCAGGTGAGTGGGAGTCGTGTTCACAAACAGGGCATATAAAGATACAAACTCAATTTACAAGATAATGGTTGGAAATCTTGTAAATTGAGTTTGTATCTTTATATGCCCTGTTTGTGAACACGAGTCCCACTCACCTGATGAAGGAGCAGCGCTCCGAAAGCTTGTAGCTTGTGCTACCAAATAAACCTGTTGAACTTTAACGTGGTTTTGTGAGACTTCTTACTATGCAAATCCACCTGAGCAGAGTCACTCAGAAGAATAGCCCTGAGTTGGAACTGCACATAGTGAGAGTTAGCTCTCCTGTATATAGAGTACAAGCTTGAATAAATCTCTTGTTGAAACTCCATATGGTCTCGAAGACTCCGCTTGTTTGATCCCTCCAACAATTGGCTTTGCGAGCAGGATGCTGCACTGAACGACCAACGATTGTGCCTCCAAATCCAGTGAGTATGTTTTATTTACCACCCTTACGTAGGGGAGGAATCCCATAGCAGTTGCTGGCTGGCCGTAAATTGCGGTACCAAAATAACTTAAGGGGAATAACAGGCAGCACGGTGGCACAGTGGATAGCACTGCTGCCTCACAGCACCAGGGACCTGGGTTCAATTCCGGCCTCGGGTCACTGTCTGTGTGGTATTTGCACATTCTCCCTGTGCCTGCGTGGGTTTCCTCCAAGTGCTCTGATTTCCTCCCACAGTCCAAAGATGTGTGGGTTAGGTTGATTGGCCATGCTAAATTGCCCCTCCGTGTCCCAAGATGTGTAGGTTAGTGGGATTAGCAGGATAAATACGTGGGGTTACGGGGATAGGGGCTGGGTGGGATTGTTGTCGGTGCAGGCTTGATGGGCCAAATGGGCTCCTTCAGCACTGTAGGGATTCTATGATCCTAAGAGTCAGACTGTGTGAATTTGAACAAGAGTGAAGCCGTGCTGGGGTATACCACACCAGGGTCCTGTGTCAGATAAAACCGCAAAGGAGAATTCCATGGGAGGGAAAGGTTGAAGGGTCTCACTCATTGCAGGGAGGAGTAGCTGTGAAGAAGAATTCCACGGGGGGGGTGGACCTGTGAAGGAGAAGACCATGAGGATAGAGGGCCGGGAGTGATAAGAAGAGCGTCGTAATGGGGAACTGAATACGTGGACCTGAGGGATCCGTAGTACAGACTATAGTCAATTATAACAAGAAATTGATTAAGAGAATGATGGAGAAGGGATATGATTCAGAAGCTCCTGCTACTGAGCAAAAAACTTGGTGGATGGGTCAAATCTAAGACAAATAAGAGAAAGGAGTAATAGTCAAGATAGCCATATTAAAAAGCAAAGTGTAAAAGAATAGCGCGCAGTGAGAGTTGCAATTGTAAGACGTACACAGGAAAAGGATGGGAAAAGACCACACGGATAATTTGTGAGGACAGTAATCACCAACAGAACCATGACGGGGAGTCAAACTGGACCAAAATGAGCCCCATTTTCTTAGAGGGACCACTGCATTCTGACTATTTGATGGTAGCTGCAAAAGAGTCTGTTGATTTTTAGAAATTCTTATTCAGGAGGAATTTGAGCCATATTTTTCAGTTGAGTCACAAGATTGCCTGATATGTTCCAATTGTTCTATAAGACTTACTGTACAGTGTAAAATGCTGGAAGGTGGTGAGATGAATTGGCCAAATTCAGCTTAATTATTTTGAGCCACACTTTCTTTATATAAAATAACACTGACAAAAGCAGTTTTTAGAAGAGCCCAGCTTTGGAGTTTCAACTTGTTGAAAGTATTATGAAATTGTCACGTTTAACCAAATGTTTCAAAAATTCCTTTAAAGAAAAACATTGTGCCCCTTAATTAATAGCTTGACTTGCACATCCTAATATCACATGAAATTTCTCTAACTTCAAGGAAGCCAAGAATTAGCTTTACGCAGTCTTAAGCTTTATCATGTCTTCTTGTTTGTCAGCTCACTTTGCTAGGTGTCACATCAATATACAGCAAATCATTCCCCCCAGGTCCCAAATAAGTAGCCTGAGGTTTTCCTGGAGGTGAAACTCTCCCACTGTTAACAAATCGGTTACTTGTAGACAGAAGCTATGATTGCATCCAAAGAGTAGGCCTCCAGAGATTATCTCAGTATTTAGCGTGGTGAAACATCACTGTATTGGGCCTATTTGTACCGCATTACGGGCTTCCTTCAATGGCAGGGCTTCAATCGCTACCTTGCTGTAATCCTATCCATCAGCCTTCAACACCATGATTCCTTTTCATCTCCAAACCTCTTGGCCTGGGGCTCCTCACTCTGCAACTGGATCCTAGACTTCCTAATCCACGGACCGCAATCAGTAAGGTTAGGCAACAACACCTCCTCCACAATCATCCTCAGCACTAGTGCTCTGCAAGGCTGTGCCCTCAGCCCCTTACTATATTCCTTGTGCACCTTTGACTGTATGGCCAAATTCCCCATCAAACTTGATTTTCAAGTTTGCTGATGACACCACCTTTGTGGGTCGGATCTCAAACAATGACAAGACACAGTACAGGAAAGAGATAGAGAAT